>NW_023493699.1:0-132500 GCF_013265735.2 Oncorhynchus mykiss
GGCCCATGTACATCTCCTAACCTGATGATTATATCTGGTACTATCCCCAAGGTCTGGAAGGTGGCCCATGTACTCCTCCTAACCTGATGATTATATCTGGTACTATCCCCAGGGTCTGGAAGGAGGCCCATGTACTCCACCTAACCTGATGATTATACCTGGTACTATCCCCAGGGTCTGGAAGGAGGCCCATGTACATCTCCTAACCTGATGATTATATCTGGTACTATCCCCAGGGTCTGGAAGGAGGCACATGTACTCCACCTAACCTGATGATTATACCTGGTACTATCCCCAAGGTCTGGAAGGAGGCCCATGTACACCTCCTAACCTGATGATTATATCTGGTACTATCCCCAATGTCTGGAAGGTGGCCCATGTACTCCTCCTAACCTGATGATTATACCTGGTATTATCCCCAATGTCTGGAAGGAGGCCCATGTACTCCTCCTAACCTGATGATTATACCTGGTACTATCCCCAGGGTCTGGAAGGAGGCCCATGTACTCCACCTAACCTGATGATTATATCTGGTACTATCCCCAGGGTCTGGAAGGAGGCCCATGTACTCCACCTAACCTGATGATTATATCTGGTACTATCCCCAGGGTCTGGAAGGAGGCCCATGTACTCCACCTAACCTGATGATTATATCTGGTACTATCCCCAGGGTCTGGAAGGAGGCCCATGTACTCCTCCTAACCTGATGATTATATCTGGTACTATCCCCAGGGTCTGGAAGGAGGCCCATGTACTCCACCTAACCTGATGATTATATCTGGTACTATCCCCAGGGTCTGGAAGGAGGCCCATGTAATCGACCTAACCTGATGATTATACCTGGTACTATCCCCAACGTCTGGAAGGAGGCCCATGTACTCCACCTAACCTGATGATTATATCTGGTACTATCCCCAGGGTCTGGAAGGAGGCCCATGTACTCCACCTAACCTGATTATTATACCTGGTACTATCCCCAGGGTCTGGAAGGAGGCCCATGTACTCCTCCTAACCTGATGATTATACCTGGTACTATCCCCAGCGTCTGGAAGGAGGCCCATGTACTCCTCCCAACCTGATGATTATATCTGGTACTATCCCCAAGGTCTGGAAGGAGGCCCATGTACTCGCCCTAACCTGATGATTATACCTGGTACTATCCCCAAGGTCTGGAAGGTGGCCCACGTACTCCTCCTAACCTGATGATTATATCTGGTACTATCCCCAGGGTCTGGAAGGAGGCCCATGTACATCTCTTAACCTGATGATTATATCTGGTACTATCCCCAAGGTCTGAAAGGTGGCCCATGTACTCTTCCTAACCTGATGATTATACCTGGTACTATCCCCAGGGTCTGGAAGGAGGCCCATGTACATCTCCTAACCTGATGATTATATCTGGTACTATCCCCAAGGTCTGGAAGGTGGCCCATGTACTCCTCCTAACCTGATGATTATATCTGGTACTATCCCCAGGGTCTGGAAGGAGGCCCATGTACTCCACCTAACCTGATGATTATACCTGGTACTATCCCCAGGGTCTGGAAGGAGGCCCATGTACATCTCCTAACCTGATGATTATATCTGGTACTATCCCCAGGGTCTGGAAGGAGGCACATGTACTCCACCTAACCTGATGATTATACCTGGTACTATCCCCAAGGTCTGGAAGGAGGCCCATGTACACCTCCTAACCTGATGATTATATCTGGTACTATCCCCAATGTCTGGAAGGTGGCCCATGTACTCCTCCTAACCTGATGATTATACCTGGTATTATCCCCAATGTCTGGAAGGAGGCCCATGTACTCCTCCTAACCTGATGATTATACCTGGTACTATCCCCAGGGTCTGGAAGGAGGCCCATGTACTCCACCTAACCTGATGATTATATCTGGTACTATCCCCAGGGTCTGGAAGGAGGCCCATGTACTCCACCTAACCTGATGATTATATCTGGTACTATCCCCAGGGTCTGGAAGGAGGCCCATGTACTCCACCTAACCTGATGATTATATCTGGTACTATCCCCAGGGTCTGGAAGGAGGCCCATGTACTCCTCCTAACCTGATGATTATATCTGGTACTATCCCCAGGGTCTGGAAGGAGGCCCATGTACTCCACCTAACCTGATGATTATATCTGGTACTATCCCCAGGGTCTGGAAGGAGGCCCATGTAATCGACCTAACCTGATGATTATACCTGGTACTATCCCCAACGTCTGGAAGGAGGCCCATGTACTCCTCCTAACCTGATGATTGTATCTGGTACTATCCCCAGGGTCTGGAAGGAGGCCCATGTACTCCTCTTAACCTGATGATTATACCTGGTACTATCCCCAGGGTCTGGAAGGAGGCCCATGTACTCCTCCTAACCTGATGATTATACCTGGTACTATCCCCAGCATCTGGAAGGAGGCCTATGTACTCCTCCCAACCTGATGATTATTTCTGGTACTATCCCCAAGGTCTGGAAGGAGGCCCATGTACTCCCCCTAACCTGATGATTATACCTGGTACTATCTCTAAGGTCTGGAAGGTGGCCCATGTACTCCTCCTAACCTGATGATTATATCTGGTACTATCCCCAGGGTCTGGAAGGAGGCCCATGTACATCTCCTAACCTGATGATTATATCTTGTACTATCCCCAAGGTCTGGAAGGTGGCCCATGTACTCCTCCTAACCTGATGATTATACCTGGTATTATCCCCAGCGTCTGGAAGGAGGCCCATGTACTCCTCCTAACCTGATGATTGTATCTGGTACTATCCCCAGGGTCTGGAAGGAGGCCCATGTACTCCTCCTAACCTGATGATTATACCTGGTACTACCCCCAGGGTCTGGAAGGAGGCCCATGTACTCCACCTAACCTGATGATTATACCTGGTACTATCCCCAGGGTCTGGAAGGTGGCCCATGTACATCTCCTAACCTGATGATTATATCTGGTACTATCCCCAAGGTCTGGAAGGTGGCCCATGTACTCCACCTAACCTGATGATTATATCTGGTATTATCCCCAGGGTCTGGAAGGAGGCCCATGTACTCCACCTAACCTGATGATTATACCTGGTACTATCCCCAGGGTCTGGAGGGAGGCCCATGTACTCCCCCTAACCTGATGATTATACCTGGTACTATCCCCAAGGTCTGGAAAGAGGCCCATGTACTCCTCCTAACCTGATGATTATATCTGGTATTATCCCCAAGGTCTGGAAGGAGGCCCATGTACTCCTCCTAACCTGATGATTATACCTGGTACTATCCCCAGGGTCTGGAAGGAGGCCCATGTACATCTCCTAACCTTATGATTATATCTGGTACTATCCCCAAGGTCTGGAAGGTGGCCCATGTACTCCTCCTAACCTGATGATTATATCTGGTACTATCCCCAGGGTCTGGAAGGAGGCCCATGTACTCCACCTAACCTGATGATTATATCTGGAACTATCCCCAGGGTCTGGAAGGAGGCCCATGTAATCCACCTAACCTGATGATTATACCTGGTACTATCCCCTGCGTCTGGAAGGAGGCCCATGTACTCCTCCTAACCTGATGATTGTATCTGGTACTATCCCCAGGGTCTGGAAGGAGGCCCATGTACTCCTCTTAACCTGATGATTATATCTGGTACTATCCCCAGGGTCTGGAAGGAGGCCCATGTACTCCTCCTAACCTGATGATTATACCTGGTACTATCCCCAGCGTCTGGAAGGAGGCCTATGTACTCCTCCCAACCTGATGATTATATCTGGTACTATCCCCAAGGTCTGGAAGGAGGCCCATGTACTCCCCCTAACCTGATGATTATACCTGGTACTATCCCCAAGGTCTGGAAGGTGGCCCATGTACTCCTCCTAACCTGATGATTATATCTGGTACTATCCCCAGGGTCTGGAAGGAGGCCCATGTACATCTCCTAACCTGATGATTATATCTTGTACTATCCCCAAGGTCTGGAAGGTGGCCCATGTACTCCTCCTAACCTGATGATTATACCTGGTATTATCCCCAAGGTCTGGAAGGAGGCCCATGTACTCCTCCTAACCTGATGATTATACCTGGTACTATCCCCAGGGTCTGGAAGGAGGCCTATGTACTCCACCTAACCTGATGATTATACCTGGTACTATTCCCAGGGTCTGGAAGGTGGCCCATGTACATCTCCTAACCTGATGATTATATCTGGTACTATCCCCAAGGTCTGGAAGGTGGCCCATGTACTCCACCTAACCTGATGATTATATCTGGTACTATCCCCAGGGTCTGGAAGGAGGCCCATGTACTCCACCTAACCTGATGATTATACCTGGTACTATCCCCAAGGTCTGGAAGGAGGCCCATGTACACCTCCTAACCTGATGATTATATCTGGTACTATCCCCAATGTCTGGAAGGTGGCCCATGTACTCCTCCTAACCTGATGATTATACCTGGTATTATCCCCAAGGTCTGGAAGGAGGCCCATGTACTCCTCCTAACCTGATGATTATACCTGGTACTATCCCCAGGGTCTGGAAGGAGGCCCATGTACTCCACCTAACCTGATGATTATATCTGGTACTATCCCCAGGGTCTGGAAGGAGGCCCATGTACTCCACCTAACCTGATGATTATATCTGGTACTATCCCCAGGGTCTGGAAGGAGGCCCATGTACTCCACCTAACCTGATTATTATACCTGGTACTATCCCCAGGGTCTGGAAGGAGGCCCATGTACTCCTCCTAACCTGATGATTATACCTGGTACTATCCCCAGCGTCTGGAAGGAGGCCCATGTACTCCTCCCAACCTGATGATTATATCTGGTACTATCCCCAAGGTCTGGAAGGAGGCCCATGTACTCGCCCTAACCTGATGATTATACCTGGTACTATCCCCAAGGTCTGGAAGGTGGCCCACGTACTCCTCCTAACCTGATGATTATATCTGGTACTATCCCCAGGGTCTGGAAGGAGGCCCATGTACATCTCTTAACCTGATGATTATATCTGGTACTATCCCCAAGGTCTGAAAGGTGGCCCATGTACTCCTCCTAACCTGATGATTATATCTGGTACTATCCCCAGGGTCTGGAAGGAGGCCCATGTACTCCACCTAACCTGATGATTATACCTGGTACTATCCCCAAGGTCTGGAAGGAGGCCCATGTACACCTCCTAACCTGATGATTATATCTGGTACTATCCCCAATGTCTGGAAGGTGGCCCATGTACTCCTCCTAACCTGATGATTATACCTGGTATTATCCCCAAGGTCTGGAAGGAGGCCCATGTACTCCTCCTAACCTGATGATTATACCTGGTACTATCCCCAGGGTCTGGAAGGAGGCCCATGTACTCCACCTAACCTGATGATTATATCTGGTACTATCCCCAGGGTCTGGAAGGAGGCCCATGTACTCCACCTAACCTGATGATTATATCTGGTACTATCCCCAGGGTCTGGAAGGAGGCCCATGTACTCCACCTAACCTGATTATTATACCTGGTACTATCCCCAGGGTCTGGAGGGAGGCCCATGTACTCCACCTAACCTGATGATTATACCTGGTACTATCCCCAAGGTCTGGAAAGAGGCCCATGTACTCCCCCTAACCTGATGATTATACCTGGTATTATCCCCAAGGTCTGGAAGGAGGCCCATGTACTCCTCCTAACCTGATGATTATACCTGGTACTATCCCCAGGGTCTGGAAGGAGGCCCATGTACTCCACCTAACCTGATGATTATATCTGGTACTATCCCCAGGGTCTGGAAGGAGGCCCATGTACTCCACCTAACCTGATGATTATACCTGGTACTATCCCCAAGGTCTGGAAGGAGGCCCATGTACACCTCCTAACCTGATGATTATATCTGGTACTATCCCCAATGTCTGGAAGGTGGCCCATGTACTCCTCCTAACCTGATGATTATACCTGGTATTATCCCCAAGGTCTGGAAGGAGGCCCATGTACTCCTCCTAACCTGATGATTATACCTGGTACTATCCCCAGGGTCTGGAAGGAGGCCCATGTACTCCACCTAACCTGATGATTATATCTGGTACTATCCCCAGGGTCTGGAAGGAGGCCCATGTACTCCACCTAACCTGATGATTATATCTGGTACTATCCCCAGGGTCTGGAAGGAGGCCCATGTACTCCACCTAACCTGATTATTATACCTGGTACTATCCCCAGGGTCTGGAGGGAGGCCCATGTACTCCACCTAACCTGATGATTATACCTGGTACTATCCCCAAGGTCTGGAAAGAGGCACATGTACTCCCCCTAACCTGATGATTATACCTGGTATTATCCCCAAGGTCTGGAAGGAGGCCCATGTACTCCTCCTAACCTGATGATTATACCTGGTACTATCCCCAGGGTCTGGAAGGAGGCCCATGTACTCCACCTAACCTGATGATTATATCTGGTACTATCCCCAGGGTCTGGAAGGAGGCCCATGTACTCCACCTAACCTGATGATTATATCTGGTACTATCCCCAGGGTCTGGAAGGAGGCCCATGTAATCGACCTAACCTGATGATTATACCTGGTACTATCCCCAACGTCTGGAAGGAGGCCCATGTACTCCTCCTAACCTGATGATTGTATCTGGTACTATCCCCAGGGTCTGGAAGGAGGCCCATGTACTCCTCTTAACCTGATGATTATACCTGGTACTATCCCCAGGGTCTGGAAGGAGGCCCATGTACTCCTCCTAACCTGATGATTATACCTGGTACTATCCCCAGCATCTGGAAGGAGGCCTATGTACTCCTCCCAACCTGATGATTATATCTGGTACTATCCCCAAGGTCTGGAAGGAGGCCCATGTACTCCCCCTAACCTGATGATTATACCTGGTACTATCTCTAAGGTCTGGAAGGTGGCCCATGTACTCCTCCTAACCTGATGATTATATCTGGTACTATCCCCAGGGTCTGGAAGGAGGCCCATGTACATCTCCTAACCTGATGATTATATCTTGTACTATCCCCAAGGTCTGGAAGGTGGCCCATGTACTCCTCCTAACCTGATGATTATACCTGGTATTATCCCCAGCGTCTGGAAGGAGGCCCATGTACTCCTCCTAACCTGATGATTGTATCTGGTACTATCCCCAGGGTCTGGAAGGAGGCCCATGTACTCCTCCTAACCTGATGATTATACCTGGTACTACCCCCAGGGTCTGGAAGGAGGCCCATGTACTCCACCTAACCTGATGATTATACCTGGTACTATCCCCAGGGTCTGGAAGGAGGCCCATGTACTCCACCTAACCTGATGATTATACCTGGTACTATCCCCAGGGTCTGGAGGGAGGCCCATGTACTCCACCTAACCTGATGATTATACCTGGTACTATCCCCAAGGTCTGGAAAGAGGCCCATGTACTCCCCCTAACCTGATGATTATATCTGGTACTACCCCCAGGGTCTGGAAGGAGGCCCATGTACTCCTCCTAACCTGATGATTATACCTGGTACTACCCCCAGGGTCTGGAAGGAGGCCCATGTACTCCACCTAACCTGATGATTATACCTGGTACTATCCCCAGGGTCTGGAAGGAGGCCCATGTACTCCACCTAACCTGATGATTATATCTGGTACTATCCCCAGGGTCTGGAAGGAGGCCCATGTACTCCACCTAACCTGATGATTATATCTGGTACTATCCCCAGGGTCTGGAAGGAGGCCCATGTAATCGACCTAACCTGATGATTATACCTGGTACTATCCCCAACGTCTGGAAGGAGGCCCATGTACTCCTCCTAACCTGATGATTGTATCTGGTACTATCCCCAGGGTCTGGAAGGAGGCCCATGTACTCCTCTTAACCTGATGATTATACCTGGTACTATCCCCAGGGTCTGGAAGGAGGCCCATGTACTCCTCCTAACCTGATGATTATACCTGGTACTATCCCCAGCATCTGGAAGGAGGCCTATGTACTCCTCCCAACCTGATGATTATATCTGGTACTATCCCCAAGGTCTGGAAGGAGGCCCATGTACTCCCCCTAACCTGATGATTATACCTGGTACTATCTCTAAGGTCTGGAAGGTGGCCCATGTACTCCTCCTAACCTGATGATTATATCTGGTACTATCCCCAGGGTCTGGAAGGAGGCCCATGTACATCTCCTAACCTGATGATTATATCTTGTACTATCCCCAAGGTCTGGAAGGTGGCCCATGTACTCCTCCTAACCTGATGATTATACCTGGTATTATCCCCAGCGTCTGGAAGGAGGCCCATGTACTCCTCCTAACCTGATGATTGTATCTGGTACTATCCCCAGGGTCTGGAAGGAGGCCCATGTACTCCTCCTAACCTGATGATTATACCTGGTACTACCCCCAGGGTCTGGAAGGAGGCCCATGTACTCCACCTAACCTGATGATTATACCTGGTACTATCCCCAGGGTCTGGAAGGTGGCCCATGTACATCTCCTAACCTGATGATTATATCTGGTACTATCCCCAAGGTCTGGAAGGTGGCCCATGTACTCCACCTAACCTGATGATTATATCTGGTATTATCCCCAGGGTCTGGAAGGAGGCCCATGTACTCCACCTAACCTGATGATTATACCTGGTACTATCCCCAGGGTCTGGAGGGAGGCCCATGTACTCCACCTAACCTGATGATTATACCTGGTACTATCCCCAAGGTCTGGAAGGAGGCCCATGTACTCCCCCTAACCTGATGATTATATCTGGTACTATCCCAAAGGTCTGGAAGGAGGCCCATGTACTCCCCCTAACCTGATGATTATATCTGGTACTATCCCAAAGGTCTGGAAGGAGGCCCACGTACACCTCCTAACCTGATGATTATATCTGGTACTATCCCCAGGGTCTGGAAGGAGGCCCATGTACTCCTCTTAACCTGATGATTATACCTGGTACTATCCCCAAGGTCTGGAAGGAGGCCCATGTACTCCTCCTAACCTGATGATTATACCTGGTACTATCCCCAGGGTCTGGAAGGAGGCCCATGTACTCCTCCTAACCTGATGATTATACCTGGTACTATCCCCAGCGTCTGGAAGGAGGCCCATGTACTCCTCCCAACCTGATGATTATATCTGGTACTATCCCCAAGGTCTAGAAGGAGGCCCATGTACTCCCCCTAACCGGATGATTATACCTGGTACTATCCCCAAGGTCTGGAAGGTGGCCCACGTACTCCTCCTAACCTGATGATTATATCTGGTACTATCCCCAGGGTCTGGAAGGAGGCCCATGTACATCTCTTAACCTGATGATTATATCTGGTACTATCCCCAAGGTCTGAAAGGTGGCCCATGTACTCCTCCTAACCTGATGATTATACCTGGTATTATCCCCAAGGTCTGGAAGGAGGCCCATGTACTCCTCCTAACCTGATGATTATACCTGGTACTATCCCCAGGGTCTGGAAGGAGGCCCATGTATATCTCCTAACCTGATGATTATATCTGGTACTATCCCCAAGGTCTGGAAGGTGGCCCATGTACTCCTCCTAACCTGATGATTATATCTGGTACTATCCCCAGGGTCTGGAAGGAGGCCCATGTACTCCACCTAACCTGATGATTATATCTGGTACTATCCCCAGGGTCTGGAAGGAGGCCCATGTAATCCACCTAACCTGAATATTATACCTGGTACTATCCCCAGCGTCTGGAAGGAGGCCCATGTACTCCTCCTAACCTGATGATTGTATCTGGTACTATCCCCAGGGTCTGGAAGGAGGCCCATGTACTCCTCTTAACCTGATGATTATATCTGGTACTATCCCCAGGGTCTGGAAGGAGGCCCATGTACTCCTCCTAACCTGATGATTATACCTGGTACTATCCCCAGCGTCTGGAAGGAGGCCTATGTACTCCTCCCAACCTGATGATTATACCTGGTACTATCCCCAGGGTCTGGAAGGAGGCCCATGTACTCCACCTAACCTGATGATTATATCTGGTACTATCCCCAGGGTCTGGAAGGAGGCCCATGTACTCCACCTAACCTGATGATTATATCTGGTACTATCCCCAGGGTCTGGAAGGAGGCCCATGTAATCGACCTAACCTGATGATTATACCTGGTACTATCCCCAACGTCTGGAAGGAGGCCCATGTACTCCTCCTAACCTGATGATTGTATCTGGTACTATCCCCAGGGTCTGGAAGGAGGCCCATGTACTCCTCTTAACCTGATGATTATACCTGGTACTATCCCCAGGGTCTGGAAGGAGGCCCATGTACTCCTCCTAACCTGATGATTATACCTGGTACTATCCCCAGCATCTGGAAGGAGGCCTATGTACTCCTCCCAACCTGATGATTATATCTGGTACTATCCCCAAGGTCTGGAAGGAGGCCCATGTACTCCTCCTAACCTGATGATTATACCTGGTACTACCCCCAGGGTCTGGAAGGAGGCCCATGTACTCCACCTAACCTGATGATTATACCTGGTACTATCCCCAGGGTCTGGAAGGTGGCCCATGTACATCTCCTAACCTGATGATTATATCTTGTACTATCCCCAAGGTCTGGAAGGTGGCCCATGTACTCCAACTAACCTGATGATTATATCTGGTATTATCCCCAGGGTCTGGAAGGAGGCCCATGTACTCCACCTAACCTGATGATTATACCTGGTACTATCCCCAGGGTCTGGAGGGAGGCCCATGTACTCCACCTAACCTGATGATTATACCTGGTACTATCCCCAAGGTCTGGAAAGAGGCCCATGTACTCCCCCTAACCTGATGATTATATCTGGTATTATCCCCAAGGTCTGGAAGGAGGCCCATGTACTCCTCCTAACCTGATGATTATACCTGGTACTATCCCCAGGGTCTGGAAGGAGGCCCATGTACATCTCCTAACCTTATGATTATATCTGGTACTATCCCCAAGGTCTGGAAGGTGGCCCATGTACTCCTCCTAACCTGATGATTATATCTGGTACTATCCCCAGGGTCTGGAAGGAGGCCCATGTACTCCACCTAACCTGATGATTATATCTGGAACTATCCCCAGGGTCTGGAAGGAGGCCCATGTAATCCACCTAACCTGATGATTATACCTGGTACTATCCCCTGCGTCTGGAAGGAGGCCCATGTACTCCTCCTAACCTGATGATTGTATCTGGTACTATCCCCAGGGTCTGGAAGGAGGCCCATGTACTCCTCTTAACCTGATGATTATATCTGGTACTATCCCCAGGGTTTGGAAGGAGGCCCATGTACTCCTCCTAACCTGATGATTATACCTGGTACTATCCCCAGCGTCTGGAAGGAGGCCTATGTACTCCTCCCAACCTGATGATTATATCTGGTACTATCCCCAAGGTCTGGAAGGAGGCCCATGTACTCCCCCTAACCTGATGATTATACCTGGTACTATCCCCAAGGTCTGGAAGGTGGCCCATGTACTCCTCCTAACCTGATGATTATATCTGGTACTATCCCCAGGGTCTGGAAGGAGGCCCATGTACATCTCCTAACCTGATGATTATATCTTGTACTATCCCCAAGGTCTGGAAGGTGGCCCATGTACTCCTCCTAACCTGATGATTATACCTGGTATTATCCCCAAGGTCTGGAAGGAGGCCCATGTACTCCTCCTAACCTGATGATTATACCTGGTACTATCCCCAGGGTCTGGAAGGAGGCCCATGTACTCCACCTAACCTGATGATTATACCTGGTACTATTCCCAGGGTCTGGAAGGTGGCCCATGTACATCTCCTAACCTGATGATTATATCTGGTACTATCCCCAAGGTCTGGAAGGTGGCCCATGTACTCCACCTAACCTGATGATTATATCTGGTACTATCCCCAGGGTCTGGAAGGAGGCCCATGTACTCCACCTAACCTGATGATTATACCTGGTACTATCCCCAAGGTCTGGAAGGAGGCCCATGTACACCTCCTAACCTGATGATTATATCTGGTACTATCCCCAATGTCTGGAAGGTGGCCCATGTACTCCTCCTAACCTGATGATTATACCTGGTATTATCCCCAAGGTCTGGAAGGAGGCCCATGTACTCCTCCTAACCTGATGATTATACCTGGTACTATCCCCAGGGTCTGGAAGGAGGCCCATGTACTCCACCTAACCTGATGATTATATCTGGTACTATCCCCAGGGTCTGGAAGGAGGCCCATGTACTCCACCTAACCTGATGATTATATCTGGTACTATCCCCAGGGTCTGGAAGGAGGCCCATGTACTCCACCTAACCTGATTATTATACCTGGTACTATCCCCAGGGTCTGGAAGGAGGCCCATGTACTCCTCCTAACCTGATGATTATACCTGGTACTATCCCCAGCGTCTGGAAGGAGGCCCATGTACTCCTCCCAACCTGATGATTATATCTGGTACTATCCCCAAGGTCTGGAAGGAGGCCCATGTACTCGCCCTAACCTGATGATTATACCTGGTACTATCCCCAAGGTCTGGAAGGTGGCCCACGTACTCCTCCTAACCTGATGATTATATCTGGTACTATCCCCAGGGTCTGGAAGGAGGCCCATGTACATCTCTTAACCTGATGATTATATCTGGTACTATCCCCAAGGTCTGAAAGGTGGCCCATGTACTCTTCCTAACCTGATGATTATACCTGGTACTATCCCCAGGGTCTGGAAGGAGGCCCATGTACATCTCCTAACCTGATGATTATATCTGGTACTATCCCCAAGGTCTGGAAGGTGGCCCACGTACTCCTCCTAACCTGATGATTATATCTGGTACTATCCCCAGGGTCTGGAAGGAGGCCCATGTACTCCACCTAACCTGATGATTATACCTGGTACTATCCCCAGGGTCTGGAAGGAGGCCCATGTACATCTCCTAACCTGATGATTATATCTGGTACTATCCCCAGGGTCTGGAAGGAGGCACATGTACTCCACCTAACCTGATGATTATACCTGGTACTATCCCCAAGGTCTGGAAGGAGGCCCATGTACACCTCCTAACCTGATGATTATATCTGGTACTATCCCCAATGTCTGGAAGGTGGCCCATGTACTCCTCCTAACCTGATGATTATACCTGGTATTATCCCCAATGTCTGGAAGGAGGCCCATGTACTCCTCCTAACCTGATGATTATACCTGGTACTATCCCCAGGGTCTGGAAGGAGGCCCATGTACTCCACCTAACCTGATGATTATATCTGGTACTATCCCCAGGGTCTGGAAGGAGGCCCATGTACTCCACCTAACCTGATGATTATATCTGGTACTATCCCCAGGGTCTGGAAGGAGGCCCATGTACTCCACCTAACCTGATGATTATATCTGGTACTATCCCCAGGGTCTGGAAGGAGGCCCATGTACTCCTCCTAACCTGATGATTATATCTGGTACTATCCCCAGGGTCTGGAAGGAGGCCCATGTACTCCACCTAACCTGATGATTATATCTGGTACTATCCCCAGGGTCTGGAAGGAGGCCCATGTAATCGACCTAACCTGATGATTATACCTGGTACTATCCCCAAGGTCTGGAAAGAGGCCCATGTACTCCTCCTAACCTGATGATTATATCTGGTATTATCCCCAAGGTCTGGAAGGAGGCCCATGTACTCCTCCTAACCTGATGATTATACCTGGTACTATCCCCAGGGTCTGGAAGGAGGCCCATGTACATCTCCTAACCTTATGATTATATCTGGTACTATCCCCAAGGTCTGGAAGGTGGCCCATGTACTCCTCCTAACCTGATGATTATATCTGGTACTATCCCCAGGGTCTGGAAGGAGGCCCATGTACTCCACCTAACCTGATGATTATATCTGGAACTATCCCCAGGGTCTGGAAGGAGGCCCATGTAATCCACCTAACCTGATGATTATACCTGGTACTATCCCCTGCGTCTGGAAGGAGGCCCATGTACTCCTCCTAACCTGATGATTGTATCTGGTACTATCCCCAGGGTCTGGAAGGAGGCCCATGTACTCCTCTTAACCTGATGATTATATCTGGTACTATCCCCAGGGTCTGGAAGGAGGCCCATGTACTCCTCCTAACCTGATGATTATACCTGGTACTATCCCCAGCGTCTGGAAGGAGGCCTATGTACTCCTCCCAACCTGATGATTATATCTGGTACTATCCCCAAGGTCTGGAAGGAGGCCCATGTACTCCCCCTAACCTGATGATTATACCTGGTACTATCCCCAAGGTCTGGAAGGTGGCCCATGTACTCCTCCTAACCTGATGATTATATCTGGTACTATCCCCAGGGTCTGGAAGGAGGCCCATGTACATCTCCTAACCTGATGATTATATCTTGTACTATCCCCAAGGTCTGGAAGGTGGCCCATGTACTCCTCCTAACCTGATGATTATACCTGGTATTATCCCCAAGGTCTGGAAGGAGGCCCATGTACTCCTCCTAACCTGATGATTATACCTGGTACTATCCCCAGGGTCTGGAAGGAGGCCTATGTACTCCACCTAACCTGATGATTATACCTGGTACTATTCCCAGGGTCTGGAAGGTGGCCCATGTACATCTCCTAACCTGATGATTATATCTGGTACTATCCCCAAGGTCTGGAAGGTGGCCCATGTACTCCACCTAACCTGATGATTATATCTGGTACTATCCCCAGGGTCTGGAAGGAGGCCCATGTACTCCACCTAACCTGATGATTATACCTGGTACTATCCCCAAGGTCTGGAAGGAGGCCCATGTACACCTCCTAACCTGATGATTATATCTGGTACTATCCCCAATGTCTGGAAGGTGGCCCATGTACTCCTCCTAACCTGATGATTATACCTGGTATTATCCCCAAGGTCTGGAAGGAGGCCCATGTACTCCTCCTAACCTGATGATTATACCTGGTACTATCCCCAGGGTCTGGAAGGAGGCCCATGTACTCCACCTAACCTGATGATTATATCTGGTACTATCCCCAGGGTCTGGAAGGAGGCCCATGTACTCCACCTAACCTGATGATTATATCTGGTACTATCCCCAGGGTCTGGAAGGAGGCCCATGTACTCCACCTAACCTGATTATTATACCTGGTACTATCCCCAGGGTCTGGAAGGAGGCCCATGTACTCCTCCTAACCTGATGATTATACCTGGTACTATCCCCAGCGTCTGGAAGGAGGCCCATGTACTCCTCCCAACCTGATGATTATATCTGGTACTATCCCCAAGGTCTGGAAGGAGGCCCATGTACTCGCCCTAACCTGATGATTATACCTGGTACTATCCCCAAGGTCTGGAAGGTGGCCCACGTACTCCTCCTAACCTGATGATTATATCTGGTACTATCCCCAGGGTCTGGAAGGAGGCCCATGTACATCTCTTAACCTGATGATTATATCTGGTACTATCCCCAAGGTCTGAAAGGTGGCCCATGTACTCCTCCTAACCTGATGATTATATCTGGTACTATCCCCAGGGTCTGGAAGGAGGCCCATGTACTCCACCTAACCTGATGATTATACCTGGTACTATCCCCAGGGTCTGGAAGGAGGCCCATGTACATCTCCTAACCTGATGATTATATCTGGTACTATCCCCAGGGTCTGGAAGGAGGCACATGTACTCCACCTAACCTGATGATTATACCTGGTACTATCCCCAAGGTCTGGAAGGAGGCCCATGTACACCTCCTAACCTGATGATTATATCTGGTACTATCCCCAATGTCTGGAAGGTGGCCCATGTACTCCTCCTAACCTGATGATTATACCTGGTATTATCCCCAAGGTCTGGAAGGAGGCCCATGTACACCTCCTAACCTGATGATTATATCTGGTACTATCCCCAGGGTCTGGAAGGTGGCCCACGTACTCCTCCTAACCTGATGATTATATCTGGTACTATCCCCAGGGTCTGGAAGGAGGCCCACGTACTCCTCCTAACCTGATGATTATATCTGGTACTATCCCCAAGGTCTGGAAGGTGGCCCACTTACTCCTCCTAACCTGATGATTATATCTGGTACTATCCCCAAGGTCGTGAAGGAGGCCCATGTACTCCCCCTAACCTGATGATTATATCTGGTACTATCCCCAAGGTCTGGAAGGAGGCCCATGTACTCCACCTAACCTGATGATTATATCTGGTACTATCCCCAGGGTCTGGAAGGAGGCCCATGTACTCCACCTAACCTGATGATTATATCTGGTACTATCCCCAAGGTCTGGAAGGTGGCCCATGTACTCCTCCTAACCTGATGATTATATCTGGTATTATCCCCAGGGTCTGGAAGGAGGCCCATGTACTCCACCTAACCTGATGATTATACCTGGTGCTATCCCCAGGGTCTGGAGGGAGGCCCATGTACTCCACCTAACCTGATGATTATACCTGGTACTATCCCCAAGGTCTGGAAAGAGGCCCATGTACTCCCCCTAACAGGATGATTATATCTGGTACTATCCCAAAGGTCTGGAAGGAGGCCCACGTACTCCTCCTAACCTGATGATTATATCTGGTACTATCCCCAGGGTCTGGAAGGAGGCCCATGTACTCCTCTTAACCTGATGATTATACCTGGTACTATCCCCAAGGTCTGGAAGGAGGCCCATGTACTCCTCCTAACCTGATGATTATACCTGGTACTATCCCCAGGGTCTGGAAGGAGGCCCATGTACTCCTCCTAACCTGATGATTATACCTGGTACTATCCCCAGCGTCTGGAAGGAGGCCCATGTACTCCTCCCAACCTGATGATTATATCTGGTACTATCCCCAAGGTCTGGAAGGAGGCCCATGTACTCCCCCTAACCTTATGATTATACCTGGTACTATCCCCAAGGTCTGGAAGGTGGCCCACGTACTCCTCCTAACCTGATGATTATATCTGGTACTATCCCCAGGGTCTGGAAGGAGGCCCATGTACTCCTCCTAACCTGATGATTATATCTGGTACTATCCCCAAGGTCTGGAAGGTGGCCCATGTACTCCTCCTAACCTGGTGATTATACCTGGTATTATCCCCAAGGTCTGGAAGGAGGCCCATGTACTCCACCTAACCTGATGATTATACCTGGTACTATCCCCAGGGTCTGGAAGGTGGCCCATGTACATCTCCTAACCTGATGATTATATCTGGTACTATCCCCAAGGTCTGGAAGGTGGCCCATGTACTCCTCCTAACCTGATGATTATACCTGGTGCTATCCCCAGGGTCTGGAGGGAGGCCCATGTACTCCACCTAAACTGATGATTATACCTGGTACTATCCCCAAGGTCTGGAAGGAGGCCCATGTACACCTCCTAACCTGATGATTATATCTGGTACTATCCCCAGGGTCTGGAAGGTGGCCCACGTACTCCTCCTAACCTGATGATTATATCTGGTACTATCCCCAAGGTCTGGAAGGAGGCCCACGTACTCCTCCTAACCTGATGATTATATCTGGTACTATCCCCAAGGTCTTGAAGGAGGCCCACGTACTCCTCCTAACCTGATGATTATATCTGGTACTATCCCCAAGGTCTGGAAGGTGGCCCACGTACTCCTCCTAACCTGATGATTATATCTGGTACTATCCCCAAGGTCGTGAAGGAGGCCCATGTACTCCACCTAAACTGATGATTATATCTGGTACTATCCCCAAGGTCTGGAAGGAGGCCCATGTACTCCACCTAACCTGATGATTATATCTGGTACTATCCCCAGGGTCTGGAAGGAGGCCCATGTACTCCACCTAACCTGATGATTATATCTGGTACTATCCCCAGGGTCTGGAAGGAGGCCCATGTAATCCACCTAACCTGATGATTATACCTGGTACTATCCCCAGCGTCTGGAAGGAGGCCCATGTACTCCTCCTAACCTGATGATTGTATCTGGTACTATCCCCAGGGTCTGGAAGGAGGCCCATGTACTCCTCTTAACCTGATGATTATACCTGGTACTATCCCCAGGGTCTGGAAGGAGGCCTATGTACTCCTCCCAACCTGATGATTATATCTGGTACTATCCCCAAGGTCTGGAGGGAGGCCCATGTACTCCCCCTAACCTGATGATTATACCTGGTACTATCCCCAAGGTCTGGAAGGTGGCCCATGTACTCCTCCTAACCTGATGATTATATCTGGTACTATCCCCAGGGTCTGGAAGGAGGCCCATGTACATCTCCTAACCTGATGATTATATCTTGTACTATCCCCAAGGTCTGGAAGGTGGCCCATGTACTCCTCCTAACCTGATGATTATACCTGGTATTATCCCCAAGGTCTGGAAGGAGGCCCATGTACTCCTCCTAACCTGATGATTATACCTGGTACTATCCCCAGGGTCTGGAAGGAGGCCCACGTACTCCTCCTAACCTGATGATTATATCTGGTACTATCCCAAAAGTCTGGAAGGAGGCCCATGTTCTCCACCTAACCTGATGATTATATCTGGTACTATCCCCAAGGTCTGGAAGGTGGCCCATGTACTCCTCCTAACCTGATGATTATACCTGGTATTATCCCCAAGGTCTGGAAGGGGGCCCATGTACTCCTCCTAACCTGATGATTATATCTGGTACTATCCCCAATGTCTGGAAGGTGGCCCATGTACTCCTCCTAACCTGATGATTATATCTGGTACTATCCCCAAGGTCTGGAAGGTGGCCCATGTACTCCTCCTAACCTGGTGATTATACCTGGTACTATCCCCAAGGTCTGGAAGGTGGCCCACGTACTCCTCCTAACCTGATGATTATATCTGGTACTATCCCCAGGGTCTGGAAGGAGGCCCATGTACTCCTCCTAACCTGATGATTATATCTGGTACTATCCCCAAGGTCTGGAAGGTGGCCCATGTACTCCTCCTAACCTGGTGATTATACCTGGTATTATCCCCAAGGTCTGGAAGGAGGCCCATGTACTCCACCTAACCTGATGATTATACCTGGTACTATCCCCAGGGTCTGGAAGGTGGCCCATGTACATCTCCTAACCTGATGATTATATCTGGTACTATCCCCAAGGTCTGGAAGGTGGCCCATGTACTCCTCCTAACCTGATGATTATACCTGGTGCTATCCCCAGGGTCTGGAGGGAGGCCCATGTACTCCACCTAAACTGATGATTATACCTGGTACTATCCCCAAGGTCTGGAAGGAGGCCCATGTTCTCCACCTAACCTGATGATTATACCTGGTACTATCCCCAAGGTCTGGAAGGAGGCCCATGTACACCTCCTAACCTGATGATTATATCTGGTACTATCCCCAGGGTCTGGAAGGTGGCCCACGTACTCCTCCTAACCTGATGATTATATCTGGTACTATCCCCAAGGTCTGGAAGGAGGCCCACGTACTCCTCCTAACCTGATGATTATATCTGGTACTATCCCCAAGGTCTTGAAGGAGGCCCACGTACTCCTCCTAACCTGATGATTATATCTGGTACTATCCCCAAGGTCTGGAAGGTGGCCCACGTACTCCTCCTAACCTGATGATTATATCTGGTACTATCCCCAAGGTCGTGAAGGAGGCCCATGTACTCCCCCTAACCTGATGATTATATCTGGTACTATCCCCAAGGTCTGGAAGGAGGCCCATGTACTCCACCTAACCTGATGATTATATCTGGTACTATCCCCAGGGTCTGGAAGGAGGCCCATGTACTCCACCTAACCTGATGATTATATCTGGTACTATCCCCAGGGTCTGGAAGGAGGCCCATGTAATCCACCTAACCTGATGATTATACCTGGTACTATCCCCAGCGTCTGGAAGGAGGCCCATGTACTCCTCCTAACCTGATGATTGTATCTGGTACTATCCCCAGGGTCTGGAAGGAGGCCCATGTACTCCTCTTAACCTGATGATTATACCTGGTACTATCCCCAGGGTCTGGAAGGAGGCCTATGTACTCCTCCCAACCTGATGATTATATCTGGTACTATCCCCAAGGTCTGGAGGGAGGCCCATGTACTCCCCCTAACCTGATGATTATACCTGGTACTATCCCCAAGGTCTGGAAGGTGGCCCATGTACTCCTCCTAACCTGATGATTATATCTGGTACTATCCCCAGGGTCTGGAAGGAGGCCCATGTACATCTCCTAACCTGATGATTATATCTTGTACTATCCCCAAGGTCTGGAAGGTGGCCCATGTACTCCTCCTAACCTGATGATTATACCTGGTATTATCCCCAAGGTCTGGAAGGAGGCCCATGTACTCCTCCTAACCTGATGATTATACCTGGTACTATCCCCAGGGTCTGGAAGGAGGCCCACGTACTCCTCCTAACCTGATGATTATATCTGGTACTATCCCAAAAGTCTGGAAGGAGGCCCATGTTCTCCACCTAACCTGATGATTATACCTGGTACTATCCCCAAGGTCTGGAAGGAGGCCCATGTACTCCACCTAACCTGATGATTATATCTGGTACTATCCCCAGGGTCTGGAAGGAGGCCCATGTACTCCTCCTAACCTGATGATTATATCTGGTACTATCCCCAAGGTCTGGAAGGTGGCCCATGTACTCCTCCTAACCTGGTGATTATACCTGGTATTATCCCCAAGGTCTGGAAGGAGGCCCATGTACTCCACCTAACCTGATGATTATACCTGGTACTATCCCCAGGGTCTGGAAGGTGGCCCATGTACATCTCCTAACCTGATGATTATATCTGGTACTATCCCCAAGGTCTGGAAGGTGGCCCATGTACTCCTCCTAACCTGATGATTATACCTGGTGCTATCCCCAGGGTCTGGAGGGAGGCCCATGTACTCCACCTAAACTGATGATTATACCTGGTACTATCCCCAAGGTCTGGAAGGAGGCCCATGTTCTCCACCTAACCTGATGATTATACCTGGTACTATCCCCAAGGTCTGGAAGGAGGCCCATGTACACCTCCTAACCTGATGATTATATCTGGTACTATCCCCAGGGTCTGGAAGGTGGCCCACGTACTCCTCCTAACCTGATGATTATATCTGGTACTATCCCCAAGGTCTGGAAGGAGGCCCACGTACTCCTCCTAACCTGATGATTATATCTGGTACTATCCCCAAGGTCTTGAAGGAGGCCCACGTACTCCTCCTAACCTGATGATTATATCTGGTACTATCCCCAAGGTCTGGAAGGTGGCCCACGTACTCCTCCTAACCTGATGATTATATCTGGTACTATCCCCAAGGTCGTGAAGGAGGCCCATGTACTCCCCCTAACCTGATGATTATATCTGGTACTATCCCCAAGGTCTGGAAGGAGGCCCATGTACTCCACCTAACCTGATGATTATATCTGGTACTATCCCCAGGGTCTGGAAGGAGGCCCATGTACTCCACCTAACCTGATGATTATATCTGGTACTATCCCCAGGGTCTGGAAGGAGGCCCATGTAATCCACCTAACCTGATGATTATACCTGGTACTATCCCCAGCGTCTGGAAGGAGGCCCATGTACTCCTCCTAACCTGATGATTGTATCTGGTACTATCCCCAGGGTCTGGAAGGAGGCCCATGTACTCCTCTTAACCTGATGATTATACCTGGTACTATCCCCAGGGTCTGGAAGGAGGCCTATGTACTCCTCCCAACCTGATGATTATATCTGGTACTATCCCCAAGGTCTGGAGGGAGGCCCATGTACTCCCCCTAACCTGATGATTATACCTGGTACTATCCCCAAGGTCTGGAAGGTGGCCCATGTACTCCTCCTAACCTGATGATTATATCTGGTACTATCCCCAGGGTCTGGAAGGAGGCCCATGTACATCTCCTAACCTGATGATTATATCTTGTACTATCCCCAAGGTCTGGAAGGTGGCCCATGTACTCCTCCTAACCTGATGATTATACCTGGTATTATCCCCAAGGTCTGGAAGGAGGCCCATGTACTCCTCCTAACCTGATGATTATACCTGGTACTATCCCCAGGGTCTGGAAGGAGGCCCACGTACTCCTCCTGACCTGATGATTATATCTGGTACTATCCCAAAAGTCTGGAAGGAGGCCCATGTTCTCCACCTAACCTGATGATTATACCTGGTACTATCCCCAAGGTCTGGAAGGAGGCCCATGTACTCCACCTAACCTGATGATTATATCTGGTATTATCCCCAGGGTCTGGAAGGAGGCCCATGTACTCCACCTAACCTGATGATTATATCTGGTACTATCCCCAAGGTCTGGAAGGTGGCCCATGTACTCCTCCTAACCTGATGATTATACCTGGTATTATCCCCAAGGTCTGGAAGGGGGCCCATGTACTCCTCCTAACCTGATGATTATATCTGGTACTATCCCCAATGTCTGGAAGGTGGCCCATGTACTCCTCCTAACCTGATGATTATACCTGGTATTATCCCCAAGGTCTGGAAGGAGGCCCATGTACTCCTCCTAACCTGATGATTATACCTGGTACTATCCCCAGGGTCTGGAAGGAGGCCCATGTACTCCACCTAACCTGATGATTATATCTGGTACTATCCCCAGGGTCTGGAAGGAGGCCCATGTACTCCACCTAACCTGATGATTATATCTGGTACTATCCCCAGGGTCTGGAAGGAGGCCCATGTACTCCACCTAACCTGATTATTATACCTGGTACTATCCCCAAGGTCTGGAAGGAGGCCCATGTACACCTCATAACCTGATGATTATATCTGGTACTATCCCCAGGGTCTGGAAGGTGGCCCACGTACTCCTCCTAACCTGATGATTATATCTGGTACTATCCCCAGGGTCTGGAAGGAGGCCCACGTACTCCTCCTAACCTGATGATTATATCTGGTACTATCCCCAAGGTCTGGAAGGTGGCCCACTTACTCCTCCTAACCTGATGATTATATCTGGTACTATCCCCAAGGTCGTGAAGGAGGCCCATGTACTCCCCCTAACCTGATGATTATATCTGGTACTATCCCCAAGGTCTGGAAGGAGGCCCATGTACTCCACCTAACCTGATGATTATATCTGGTACTATCCCCAGGGTCTGGAAGGAGGCCCATGTACTCCACCTAACCTGATGATTATATCTGGTACTATCCCCAAGGTCTGGAAGGTGGCCCATGTACTCCTCCTAACCTGATGATTATATCTGGTATTATCCCCAGGGTCTGGAAGGAGGCCATGTACTCCACCTAACCTGATTATTATACCTGGTACTATCCCCAAGGTCTGGAAGGAGGCCCATGTACACCTCCTAACCTGATGATTATATCTGGTACTATCCCCAGGGTCTGGAAGGTGGCCCACGTACTCCTCCTAACCTGATGATTATATCTGGTACTATCCCCAGGGTCTGGAAGGAGGCCCACGTACTCCTCCTAACCTGATGATTATATCTGGTACTATCCCCAAGGTCTGGAAGGTGGCCCACTTACTCCTCCTAACCTGATGATTATATCTGGTACTATCCCCAAGGTCGTGAAGGAGGCCCATGTACTCCCCCTAACCTGATGATTATATCTGGTACTATCCCCAAGGTCTGGAAGGAGGCCCATGTACTCCACCTAACCTGATGATTATATCTGGTACTATCCCCAGGGTCTGGAAGGAGGCCCATGTACTCCACCTAACCTGATGATTATATCTGGTACTATCCCCAAGGTCTGGAAGGTGGCCCATGTACTCCTCCTAACCTGATGATTATATCTGGTATTATCCCCAGGGTCTGGAAGGAGGCCCATGTACTCCACCTAACCTGATGATTATACCTGGTGCTATCCCCAGGGTCTGGAGGGAGGCCCATGTACTCCACCTAACCTGATGATTATACCTGGTACTATCCCCAAGGTCTGGAAAGAGGCCCATGTACTCCCCCTAACAGGATGATTATATCTGGTACTATCCCAAAGGTCTGGAAGGAGGCCCACGTACTCCTCCTAACCTGATGATTATATCTGGTACTATCCCCAGGGTCTGGAAGGAGGCCCATGTACTCCTCTTAACCTGATGATTATACCTGGTACTATCCCCAAGGTCTGGAAGGAGGCCCATGTACTCCTCCTAACCTGATGATTATATCTGGTACTATCCCCAAGGTCTGGAAGGTGGCCCATGTACTCCTCCTAACCTGGTGATTATACCTGGTATTATCCCCAAGGTCTGGAAGGAGGCCCATGTACTCCACCTAACCTGATGATTATACCTGGTACTATCCCCAGGGTCTGGAAGGTGGCCCATGTACATCTCCTAACCTGATGATTATATCTGGTACTATCCCCAAGGTCTGGAAGGTGGCCCATGTACTCCTCCTAACCTGATGATTATACCTGGTGCTATCCCCAGGGTCTGGAGGGAGGCCCATGTACTCCACCTAAACTGATGATTATACCTGGTACTATCCCCAAGGTCTGGAAGGAGGCCCATGTTCTCCACCTAACCTGATGATTATACCTGGTACTATCCCCAAGGTCTGGAAGGAGGCCCATGTACACCTCCTAACCTGATGATTATATCTGGTACTATCCCCAGGGTCTGGAAGGTGGCCCACGTACTCCTCCTAACCTGATGATTATATCTGGTACTATCCCCAAGGTCTGGAAGGAGGCCCACGTACTCCTCCTAACCTGATGATTATATCTGGTACTATCCCCAAGGTCTGGAAGGAGGCCCACGTACTCCTCCTAACCTGATGATTATATCTGGTACTATCCCCAAGGTCTGGAAGGTGGCCCACGTACTCCTCCTAACCTGATGATTATATCTGGTACTATCCCCAAGGTCGTGAAGGAGGCCCATGTACTCCCCCTAACCTGATGATTATATCTGGTACTATCCCCAAGGTCTGGAAGGAGGCCCATGTACTCCACCTAACCTGATGATTATATCTGGTACTATCCCCAGGGTCTGGAAGGAGGCCCATGTACTCCACCTAACCCGATGATTATATCTGGTACTATCCCCAGGGTCTGGAAGGAGGCCCATGTAATCCACCTAACCTGATGATTATACCTGGTACTATCCCCAGCGTCTGGAAGGAGGCCCATGTACTCCTCCTAACCTGATGATTGTATCTGGTACTATCCCCAGGGTCTGGAAGGAGGCCCATGTACTCCTCTTAACCTGATGATTATACCTGGTACTATCCCCAGGGTCTGGAAGGAGGCCTATGTACTCCTCCCAACCTGATGATTATATCTGGTACTATCCCCAAGGTCTGGAGGGAGGCCCATGTACTCCCCCTAACCTGATGATTATACCTGGTACTATCCCCAAGGTCTGGAAGGTGGCCCATGTACTCCTCCTAACCTGATGATTATATCTGGTACTATCCCCAGGGTCTGGAAGGAGGCCCATGTACATCTCCTAACCTGATGATTATATCTTGTACTATCCCCAAGGTCTGGAAGGTGGCCCATGTACTCCTCCTAACCTGATGATTATACCTGGTATTATCCCCAAGGTCTGGAAGGAGGCCCATGTACTCCTCCTAACCTGATGATTATACCTGGTACTATCCCCAGGGTCTGGAAGGAGGCCCACGTACTCCTCCTAACCTGATGATTATATCTGGTACTATCCCAAAAGTCTGGAAGGAGGCCCATGTTCTCCACCTAACCTGATGATTATACCTGGTACTATCCCCAAGGTCTGGAAGGAGGCCCATGTACTCCACCTAACCTGATGATTATATCTGGTATTATCCCCAGGGTCTGGAAGGAGGCCCATGTACTCCACCTAACCTGATGATTATATCTGGTACTATCCCCAAGGTCTGGAAGGTGGCCCATGTACTCCTCCTAACCTGATGATTATACCTGGTATTATCCCCAAGGTCTGGAAGGGGGCCCATGTACTCCTCCTAACCTGATGATTATATCTGGTACTATCCCCAATGTCTGGAAGGTGGCCCATGTACTCCTCCTAACCTGATGATTATACCTGGTATTATCCCCAAGGTCTGGAAGGAGGCCCATGTACTCCTCCTAACCTGATGATTATACCTGGTACTATCCCCAGGGTCTGGAAGGAGGCCCATGTACTCCACCTAACCTGATGATTATATCTGGTACTATCCCAAGGGTCTGGAAGGAGGCCCATGTACTCCACCTAACCTGATGATTATATCTGGTACTATCCCCAGGGTCTGGAAGGAGGCCCATGTACTCCACCTAACCTGATTATTATACCTGGTACTATCCCCAGGGTCTGGAGGGAGGCCCATGTACTCCACCTAACCTGATGATTATACCTGGTACTATCCCCAAGGTCTGGAAAGAGGCCCATGTACTCCCCCTAACCTGATGATTATATCTGGTACTATCCCAAAGGTCTGGAAGGAGGCCCACGTACTCCTCCTAACCTGATGATTATATCTGGTACTATCCCCAGGGTCTGGAAGGAGGCCCATGTACTCCTCTTAACCTGATGATTATACCTGGTACTATCCCCAAGGTCTGGAAGGAGGCCCATGTACTCCACCTAACCTGATGATTATACCTGGTGCTATCCCCAGGGTCTGGAGGGAGGCCCATGTACTCCACCTAAACTGATGAATATACCTGGTACTATCCCCAAGGTCTGGAAGGAGGCCCATGTACTCCCCCTAACCTGATGATTATATCTGGTACTATCCCAAAGGTCTGGAAGGAGGCCCATGTTCTCCACCTAACCTGATGATTATACCTGGTACTATCCCCAAGGTCTGGAAGGAGGCCCATGTACACCTCCTAACCTGATGATTATATCTGGTACTATCCCCAGGGTCTGGAAGGTGGCCCACGTACTCCTCCTAACCTGATGATTATATCTGGTACTATCCCCAGGGTCTGGAAGGAGGCCCATGTACTCCTCTTAACCTGATGATTATACCTGGTACTATCCCCAAGGTCTGGAAGGAGGCCCATGTACTCCTCCTAACCTGATGATTATACCTGGTACTATCCCCAGGGTCTGGAAGGAGGCCCATGTACTCCTCCTAACCTGATGATTATACCTGGTACTATCCCCAGCATCTGGAAGGAGGCCCATGTACTCCTCCCAACCTGATGATTATATTTGGTACTATCCCCAAGGTCTGGAAGGAGGCCCATGTACTCCTCCTAACCTGATGATTATACCTGGTACTATCCCCAGGGTCTGGAAGGAGGCCCACGTACTCCTCCTAACCTGGTGATTATATCTGGTATTATCCCCAGGGTCTGGAAGGAGGCCCATGTACTCCACCTAACCTGATGATTATATCTGGTACTATCCCCAAGGTCTGGAAGGTGGCCCATGTACTCCTCCTAACCTGATGATTATACCTGGTATTATCCCCAAGGTCTGGAAGGTGGCCCATGTACTCCTCCTAACCTGATGATTATATCTGGTACTATCCCCAATGTCTGGAAGGTGGCCCATGTACTCCTCCTAACCTGATGATTATACCTGGTATTATCCCCAAGGTCTGGAAGGAGGCCCATGTACTCCTCCTAACCTGATGATTATACCTGGTACTATCCCCAGGGTCTGGAAGGAGGCCCATGTACTCCACCTAACCGGATGATTATATCTGGTACTATCCCCAGGGTCTGGAAGGAGGCCCATGTACTCCACCTAACCTGATGATTATATCTGGTACTATCCCCAGGGTCTGGAAGGAGGCCCATGTACTCCACCTAACCTGATTATTATACCTGGTACTATCCCCAGGGTCTGGAGGGAGGCCCATGTACTCCACCTAACCTGATGATTATACCTGGTACTATCCCCAAGGTCTGGAAAGAGGCCCATGTACTCCCCCTAACCTGATGATTATATCTGGTACTATCCCAAAGGTCTGGAAGGAGGCCCACGTACTCCTCCTAACCTGATGATTATATCTGGTACTATCCCCAGGGTCTGGAAGGAGGCCCATGTACTCCTCTTAACCTGATGATTATACCTGGTACTATCCCCAAGGTCTGGAAGGAGGCCCATGTACTCCACCTAACCTGATGATTATACCTGGTGCTATCCCCAGGGTCTGGAGGGAGGCCCATGTACTCCACCTAACCTGATGATTATTCCTGGTACTATCCCCAAGGTCTGGAAAGAGGCCCATGTACTCCCCCTAACAGGATGATTATATCTGGTACTATCCCAAAGGTCTGGAAGGAGGCCCATGTACTCCACCTAACCTGATGATTATATCTGGTACTATCCCCAGGGTCTGGAAGGAGGCCCATGTACTCCACCTAACCTGATGATTATATCTGGTACTATCCCCAGGGTCTGGAAGGAGGCCCATGTACTCCTCTTAACCTGATGATTATACCTGGTACTATCCCCAAGGTCTGGAAGGAGGCCCATGTACTCCTCCTAACCTGATGATTATACCTGGTACTATCCCCAGGGTCTGGAAGGAGGCCCATGTACTCCACCTAACCTGATGATTATATTTGGTACTATCCCCAAGGTCTGGAAGGAGGCCCATGTACTCCCCCTAACCTGATGATTATACCTGGTACTATCCCCAAGGTCTGGAAGGTGGCCCACGTACTCCTCCTAACCTGATGATTATATCTGGTACTATCCCCAGGGTCTGGAAGGAGGCCCATGTACATCTCCTAACCTGATGATTATATCTGGTACTATCCCCAAGGTCTGGAAGGTGGCCCATGTACTCCTCCTAACCTGATGATTATACCTGGTATTATCCCCAAGGTCTGGAAGGAGGCCCATGTACTCCTCCTAACCTGATGATTATACCTGGTACTATCCCCAGGGTCTGGAAGGAGGCCCATGTACTCCACCTAACCTGATGATTATACCTGGTACTATCCCCAGGGTCTGGAAGGAGGCCCATGTACATCTCCTAACCTGATGATTATATCTGGTACTATCCCCAGGGTCTGGAAGGAGGCCCATGTACTCCACCTAACCTGATTATTATACCTGGTACTATCCCCAGGGTCTGGAGGGAGGCCCATGTACTCCACCTAACCTGATGATTATACCTGGTACTATCCCCAAGGTCTGGAAAGAGGCCCATGTACTCCCCCTAACCTGATGATTATATCTGGTACTATCCCAAAGGCCTGGAAGGAGGCCCACGTACTCCTCCTAACCTGATGATTATATCTGGTACTATCCCCAGGGTCTGGAAGGAGGCCCATGTACTCCTTTTAACCTGATGATTATACCTGGTACTATCCCCAAGGTCTGGAAGGAGGCCCATGTACTCCACCTAACCTGATGATTATACCTGGTGCTATCCCCAGGGTCTGGAGGGAGGCCCATGTACTCCACCTAAACTGATGATTATACCTGGTACTATCCCCAAGGTCTGGAAAGAGGCCCATGTACTCCCCCTAACAGGATGATTATATCTGGTACTATCCCAAAGGTCTGGAAGGAGGCCCATGTACTCCACCTAACCTGATGATTATATCTGGTACTATCCCCAGGGTCTGGAAGGAGGCCCATGTACTCCTCTTAACCTGATGATTATACCTGGTACTATCCCCAAGGTCTGGAAGGAGGCCCATGTACTCCTCCTAACCTGATGATTATACCTGGTACTATCCCCAGGGTCTGGAAGGAGGCCCATGTACTCCTCCTAACCTGATGATTATACCTGGTACTATCCCCAGGGTCTGGAAGGAGGCCCATGTACTCCTCCTAACCTGATGATTATACCTGGTACTATCCCCAGCATCTGGAAGGAGGCCCATGTACTCCTCCCAACCTGATGATTATATTTGGTACTATCCCCAAGGTCTGGAAGGAGGCCCATGTACTCCCCCTAACCTGGTGATTATATCTGGTACTATCCCCAGGGTCTGGAAGGAGGCCCATGTACATCTCCTAACCTGATGATTATATCTGGTACTATCCCCAAGGTCTGGAAGGTGGCCCATGTACTCCTCCTAACCTGATGATTATACCTGGTATTATCCCCAAGGTCTGGAAGGAGGCCCATGTACTCCTCCTAACCTGATGATTATACCTGGTACTATCCCCAAGGTCTGGAAGGTGACCCACGTACTCCTCCTAACCTGATGATTATATCTGGTACTATCCCCAGGGTCTGGAAGGAGGCCCATGTACATCTCCTAACCTGATGATTATATCTGGTACTATCCCCAATGTCTGGAAGGTGGCCCATGTACTCCTCCTAACCTGATGATTATACCTGGTATTATCCCCAAGGTCTGGAAGGAGGCCCATGTACTCCTCCTAACCTGATGATTATACCTGGTACTATCCCCAGGGTCTGGAAGGAAGCCCATGTACTCCACCTAACCTGATGATTATACCTGGTACTATCCCCAGGGTCTGGAAGGAGGCCCATGTACATCTCCTAACCTGATGATTATATCTGGTACTATCCCCAGGGTCTGGAAGGAGGCCCATGTACTCCACCTAACCTGATTATTATACCTGGTACTATCCCCAGGTTCTGGAGGGAGGCCCATGTACTCCACCTAACCTGATGATTATACCTGGTACTATCCCCAAGGTCTGGAAAGAGGCCCATGTACTCCCCCTAACCTGATGATTATATCTGGTACTATCCCAAAGGTCTGGAAGGAGGCCCACGTACTCCTCCTAACCTGATGATTATATCTGGTACTATCCCCAGGGTCTGGAAGGAGGCCCATGTACTCCTCTTAACCTGATGATTATACCTGGTACTATCCCCAAGGTCTGGAAGGAGGCCCATGTACTCCACCTAACCTGATGATTATACCTGGTGCTATCCCCAGGGTCTGGAGGGAGGCCCATGTACTCCACCTAAACTGATGATTATACCTGGTACTATCCCCAAGGTCTGGAAAGAGGCCCATGTACTCCCCCTAACAGGATGATTATATCTGGTACTATCCCAAAGGTCTGGAAGGAGGCCCATGTACTCCACCTAACCTGATGATTATATCTGGTACTATCCCCAGGGTCTGGAAGGAGGCCCATGTACTCCTCTTAACCTGATGATTATACCTGGTACTATCCCCAAGGTCTGGAAGGAGGCCCATGTACTCCTCCTAACCTGATGATTATACCTGGTACTATCCCCAGGGTCTGGAAGGAGGCCCATGTACTCCTCCTAACCTGATGATTATACCTGGTACTATCCCCAGGGTCTGGAAGGAGGCCCATGTACTCCTCCTAACCTGATGATTATACCTGGTACTATCCCCAGCATCTGGAAGGAGGCCCATGTACTCCTCCCAACCTGATGATTATATTTGGTACTATCCCCAAGGTCTGGAAGGAGGCCCATGTACTCCCCCTAACCTGATGATTATATCTGGTACTATCCCCAGGGTCTGGAAGGAGGCCCATGTACATCTCCTAACCTGATGATTATATCTGGTACTATCCCCAAGGTCTGGAAGGTGGCCCATGTACTCCTCCTAACCTGATGATTATACCTGGTATTATCCCCAAGGTCTGGAAGGAGGCCCATGTACTCCTCCTAACCTGATGATTATACCTGGTACTATCCCCAGGGTCTGGAAGGAGGCCCATGTACATCTCCTAACCTGATGATTATATCTGGTACTATCCCCAAGGTCTGGAAGGTGGCCCATGTACTCCTCCTAACCTGATGATTATATCTGGTATTATCCCCAGGGTCTGGAAGGAGGCCCATGTACTCCACCTAACCTGATGATTATACCTGGTGCTATCCCCAGGGTCTGGAGGGAGGCCCATGTACTCCACCTAACCTGATGATTATACCTGGTACTATCCCCAAGGTCTGGAAAGAGGCCCATGTACTCCCCCTAACAGGATGATTATATCTGGTACTATCCCAAAGGTCTGGAAGGAGGCCCATGTACTCCACCTAACCTGATGATTATATCTGGTACTATCCCCAGGGTCTGGAAGGAGGCCCATGTACTCCACCTAACCTGATGATTATATCTGGTACTATCCCCAGGGTCTGGAAGGAGGCCCATGTACTCCTCTTAACCTGATGATTATACCTGGTACTATCCCCAAGGTCTGGAAGGAGGCCCATGTACTCCTCCTAACCTGATGATTATACCTGGTACTATCCCCAGGGTCTGGAAGGAGGCCCATGTACTCCTCCTAACCTGATGATTATACCTGGTACTATCCCCAGCGTCTGGAAGGAGGCCCATGTACTCCTCCCAACCTGATGATTATATCTGGTACTATCCCCAAGGTCTGGAAGGAGGCCCATGTACACCTCCTAACCTGATGATTATATCTGGTACTATCCCCAGGGTCTGGAAGGTGGCCCACGTACTCCTCCTAACCTGATGATTATATCTGGTACTATCCCCAGGGTCTGGAAGGAGGCCCATGTACTCCTATTAACCTGATGATTATACCTGGTACTATCCCCAAGGTCTGGAAGGAGGCCCATGTACATCTCCTAACCTGATGATTATATCTGGTACTATCCCCAAGGTCTGGAAGGTGGCCCATGTACTCCTCCTAACCTGATGATTATATCTGGTATTATCCCCAGGGTCTGGAAAGAGGCCCATGTACTCCACCTAACCTGATGATTATACCTGGTGCTATCCCCAGGGTCTGGAGGGAGGCCCATGTACTCCACCTAACCTGATGATTATACCTGGTACTATCCCCAAGGTCTGGAAAGAGGCCCATGTACTCCCCCTAACAGGATGATTATATCTGGTACTATCCCAAAGGTCTGGAAGGAGGCCCATGTACTCCACCTAACCTGATGATTATATCTGGTACTATCCCCAGGGTCTGGAAGGAGGCCCATGTACTCCACCTAACCTGATGATTATATCTGGTACTATCCCCATGGTCTGGAAGGAGGCCCATGTACTCATCTTAACCTGATGATTATACCTGGTACTATCCCCAAGGTCTGGAAGGAGGCCCATGTACTCCTCCTAACCTGATGATTATACCTGGTACTATCCCCAGGGTCTGGAAGGAGGCCCATGTACTCCTCCTAACCTGATGATTATACCTGGTACTATCCCCAGCATCTGGAAGGAGGCCCATGTACTCCTCCCAACCTGATGATTATATTTGGTACTATCCCCAAGGTCTGGAAGGAGGCCCATGTACTCCCCCTAACCTGATGATTATACCTGGTACTATCCCCAAGGTCTGGAAGGTGGCCCACGTACTCCTCCTAACCTGATGATTATATCTGGTACTATCCCCAGGGTCTGGAAGGAGGCCCATGTACATCTCCTAACCTGATGATTATATCTGGTACTATCCCCAAGGTCTGGAAGGAGGCCCATGTACTCCTCCTAACCTGATGATTATACCTGGTATTATCCCCAAGGTCTGGAAGGAGGCCCATGTACTCCTCCTAACCTGATGATTATACCTGGTACTATCCCCAGGGTCTGGAAGGAGGCCCATGTACTCCACCTAACCTGATGATTATACCTGGTACTATCCCCAGGGTCTGGAAGGAGGCCCATGTACATCTCCTAACCTGATGATTATATCTGGTACTATCCCCAAGGTCTGGAAGGTGGCCCATGTACTCCTCCTAACCTGATGATTATATCTGGTATTATCCCCAGGGTCTGGAAGGAGGCCCATGTACTCCACCTAACCTGATGATTATACCTGGTGCTATCCCCAGGGTCTGGAGGGAGGCCCATGTACTCCACCTAACCTGATGATTATACCTGGTACTATCCCCAAGGTCTGGAAAGAGGCCCATGTACTCCCCCTAACAGGATGATTATATCTGGTACTATCCCAAAGGTCTGGAAGGAGGCCCATGTACTCCACCTAACCTGATGATTATACCTGGTACTATCCCCAAGGTCTGGAAGGAGGCCCATGTACTCCTCCTAACCTGATGATTATACCTGGTACTATCCCCAGGGTCTGGAAGGAGGCCCATGTACTCCTCCTAACCTGATGATTATACCTGGTACTATCCCCAGCGTCTGGAAGGAGGCCCATGTACTCCTCCCAACCTGATGATTATATCTGGTACTATCCCCAAGGTCTGGAAGGAGGCCCATGTACACCTCCTAACCTGATGATTATATCTGGTACTATCCCCAGTGTCTGGAAGGTGGCCCACGTACTCCTCCTAACCTGATGATTATATCTGGTACTATCCCCAGGGTCTGGAAGGAGGCCCATGTACTCCTCTTAACCTGATGATTATACCTGGTACTATCCCCAAGGTCTGGAAGGGGGCCCATGTACATCTCCTAACCTGATGATTATATCTGGTACTATCCCCAAGGTCTGGAAGGTGGCCCATGTACTCCTCCTAACCTGATGATTATACCTGGTATTATCCCCAAGGTCTGGAAGGAGGCCCATGTACTCCTCATAACCTGATGATTATACCTGGTACTATCCCCAGGGTCTGGAAGGAGGCCCATGTACATATCCTAACCTGATGATTATATCTGGTACTATCCCCAAGGTCTGGAAGGTGGCCCATGTACTCCACCTAACCTGATGATTATATCTGGTATTATCCCCAGGGTCTGGAAGGAGGCCCATGTACTCCACCTAACCTGATGATTATACCTGGTGCTATCCCCAGGGTCTGGAGGGAGGCCCATGTACTCCACCTAACCTGATGATTATACCTGGTACTATCCCCAAGGTCTGGAAGGAGGCCCATGTACTCCCCCTAACCTGATGATTATATCTGGTACTATCCCAAAGGTCTGGAAGGAGGCCCATGTTCTCCACCTAACCTGATGATTATACCTGGTACTATCCCCAAGGTCTGGAAGGAGGCCCATGTACACCTCCTAACCTGATGATTATATCTGGTACTATCCCCAGGGTCTGGAAGGTGGCCCACGTACTCCTCCTAACCTGATGATTATATCTGGTACTATCCCCAAGGTCGTGAAGGAGGCCCATGTACTCCCCCTAACCTGATGATTATATCTGGTACTATCCCCAAGGTCTGGAAGGAGGCCCATGTACTCCACCTAACCTGATGATTATATCTGGTACTATCCCCAGGGTCTGGAAGGAGGCCCATGTACTCCACCTAACTTGATGATTATATCTGGTACTATCCCCAGGGTCTGGAAGGAGGCCCATGTAATCCACCTAACCTGATGATTATACCTGGTACTATCCCCAGCGTCTGGAAGGAGGCCCATGTACTCCTCCTAACCTGATGATTGTATCTGGTACTATCCCCAGGGTCTGGAAGGAGGCCCATGTACTCCTCTTAACCTGATGATTATACCTGGTACTATCCCCAGGGTCTGGAAGGAGGCCCATGTACTACTCCTAACCTGATGATTATACCTGGTACTATCCCCAGCGTCTGGAAGGAGGCCTATGTACTCCTCCCAACCTGATGATTATATCTGGTACTATCCCCAAGGTCTGGAAGATGGCCCATGTACTCCTCCTAACCTGATGATTATATCTGGTACTATCCCCAGGGTCTGGAAGGAGGCCCATGTACATCTCCTAACCTGATGATTATATCTTGTACTATCCCCAAGGTCTGGAAGGTGGCCCATGTACTCCTCCTAACCTGATGATTATACCTGGTATTATCCCCAAGGTCTGGAAGGAGGCCCATGTACTCCTCCTAACCTGATGATTATACCTGGTACTATCCCCAGGGTCTGGAAGGAGGCCCATGTACTCCACCTAACCTGATGATTATACCTGGTACTATTCCCAGGGTCTGGAAGGAGGCCCATGTACTCCACCTAACCTGATGATTATACCTGGTACTATCCCCAGGGTCTGGAAGGAGGCCCATGTACATCTCCTAACCTGATGATTATATCTGGTACTATCCCCAAGGTCTGGAAGGTGGCCCATGTACTCCACCTAACCTGATGATTATATCTGGTATTATCCCCAGGGTCTGGAAGGAGGCCCATGTACTCCACCTAACCTGATGATTATACCTGGTGCTATCCCCAGGGTCTGGAGGGAGGCCCATGTACTCCACCTAACCTGATGATTATACCTGGTACTATCCCCAAGGTCTGGAAGGAGGCCAATGTACTCCCCCTAACCTGATGATTATATCTGGTACTATCCCAAAGGTCTGGAAGGAGGCCCATGTTCTCCACCTAACCTGATGATTATACCTGGTACTATCCCCAAGGTCTGGAAGGAGGCCCATGTACACCTCCTAACCTGATGATTATATCTGGTACTATCCCCAGGGTCTGGAAGGTGGCCCACGTACTCCTCCTAACCTGATGATTATATCTGGTACTATCCCCAAGGTCGTGAAGGAGGCCCATGTACTCCCCCTAACCTGATGATTATATCTGGTACTATCCCAAAGGTCTGGAAGGAGGCCCATGTACTCCACCTAACCTGATGATTATATCTGGTACTATCCCCAGGGTCTGGAAGGAGGCCCATGTACTCCACCTAACCTGATGATTATATCTGGTACTATCCCCAGGGTCTGGAAGGAGGCCCATGTAATCCACCTAACCTGATGATTATACCTGGTACTATCCCCAGCGTCTGGAAGGAGGCCCATGTACTCCTCCTAACCTGATGATTGTATCTGGTACTATCCCCAGGGTCTGGAAGGAGGCCCATGTACTCCTCTTAACCTGATGATTATACCTGGTACTATCCCCAGGGTCTGGAAGGAGGCCCATGTACTCCACCTAACCTGATGATTATACCTGGTACTATCCCCAGTGTCTGGAAGGAGGCCTATGTACTCCTCCCAACCTGATGATTATATCTGGTACTATCCCCAAGGTCTGGAAGGTGGCCCATGTACTCCTCCTAACCTGATGATTATACCTGGTATTATCCCCAAGGTCTGCAAGGAGGCCCATGTACTCCTCCTAACCTGATGATTATACCTGGTACTATCCCCAGGGTCTGGAAGGAGGCCCATGTACTCCACCTAACCTGATGATTATACCTGGTACTATCCCCAGGGTCTGGAAGGAGGCCCATGTACATCTCCTAACCTGATGATTATATCTGGTACTATCCCCAAGGTCTGGAAGGTGGCCCATGTACTCCACCTAACCTGATGATTATATCTGGTATTATCCCCAGGGTCTGGAAGGAGGCCCATGTACTCCACCTAACCTGATGATTATACCTGGTGCTATCCCCAGGGTCTGGAGGGAGGCCCATGTACACCTCCTAACCTGATGATTATATCTGGTACTATCCCCAGGGTCTGGAAGGTGGCCCACGTACTCCTCCTAACCTGATGATTATATCTGGTACTATCCCCAAGGTCGTGAAGGAGGCCCATGTACTCCTCCTAACCTGATGATTATATCTGGTACTATCCCCAAGGTCTGGAAGGAGGCCCATGTACTCCACCTAACCTGATGATTATATCTGGTACTATCCCCAGGGTCTGGAAGGAGGCCCATGTAATCCACCTAACCTGATGATTATACCTGGTACTATCCCCAGCGTCTGGAAGGAGGCCCATGTACTCCTCCTAACCTGATGATTGTATCTGGTACTATCCCCAGGGTCTGGAAGGAGGCCCATGTACTCCCCCTAACCTGATGATTATACCTGGTACTATCCCCAAGGTCTGGAAGGAGGCCCATGTACACCTCCTAACCTGATGATTATATCTGGTACTATCCCCAGGGTCTGGAAGGTGGCCCACGTACTCCTCCTAACCTGATGATTATATCTGGTACTATCCCCAAGGTCGTGAAGGAGGCCCATGTACTCCCCCTAACCTGATGATTATATCTGGTACTATCCCAAAGGTCTGGAAGGAGGCCCATGTACTCCACCTAACCTGATGATTATATCTGGTACTATCCCCAGGGTCTGGAAGGAGGCCCATGTACTCCACCTAACCTGATGGTTATATCTGGTACTATCCCCAGGGTCTGGAAGGAGGCCCATGTAATCCACCTAACCTGATGATTATAGCTGGTACTATCCCCAGCGTCTGGAAGGAGGCCCATGTACTCCTCCTAACCTGATGATTGTATCTGGTACTATCCCCAGGGTCTGGAAGGAGGCCCATGTACTCCTCTTAACCTGATGATTATACCTGGTACTATCTCCAGGGTCTGGAAGGAGGCCCATGTACTCCTCCTAACCTGATGATTATACCTGGTACTATCCCCAGCGTCTGGAAGGAGGCCTATGTACTCCTCCCAACCTGATGATTATATCTGGTACTATCCCCAAGGTCTGGAAGGAGGCCCATGTACTCCCCCTAACCTGATGATTATACCTGGTACTATCCCCAAGGTCTGGAAGGTGGCCCATGTACTCCTCCTAACCTGATGATTATATCTGGTATTATCCCCAAGGTCTGGAAGGAGGCCCATGTACTCCTCCTAACCTGATGATTATACCTGGTACTATCCCCAGGGTCTGGAAGGAGGCCCATGTACTCCACCTAACCTGATGATTATACCTGGTACTATTCCCAGGGTCTGGAAGGTGGCCCATGTACATCTCCTAACCTGATGATTATATCTGGTACTATCCCCAAGGTCTGGAAGGTGGCCCATGTACTCCACCTAACCTGATGATTATATCTGGTATTATCCCCAGGGTCTGGAAGGAGGCCCATGTACTCCACCTAACCTGATGATTATACCTGGTACTATCCCCAGGGTCTGGAGGGAGGCCCATGTACTCCACCTAACCTGATGATTATACCTGGTACTATCCCCAAGGTCTGGAAGGAGGCCCATGTACTCCCCCTAACCTGATGATTATATCTGGTACTATCCCAAAGGTCTGGAAGGAGGCCCATGTACTCCACCTAACCTGATGATTATACCTGGTACTATCCCCAAGGTCTGGAAGGAGGCCCATGTACACCTCCTAACCTGATGATTATATCTGGTACTATCCCCAAGGTCTGGAAGGTGGCCCATGTACTCCTCCTAACCTGATGATTATACCTGGTATTATCCCCAAGGTCTGGAAGGAGGCCCATGTACTCCTCCTAACCTGATGATTATACCTGGTACTATCCCCAGGGTCTGGAAGGAGGCCCATGTACTCCACCTAACCTGATGATTATACCTGGTACTATCCCCAGGGTCTGGAAGGTGGCCCATGTACATCTCCTAACCTGATGATTATATCTGGTACTATCCCCAAGGTCTGGAAGGTGGCCCATGTACTCCACCTAACCTGATGATTATATCTGGTATTATCCCCAGGGTCTGGAAGGAGGCCCATGTACTCCACCTAACCTGATGATTATACCTGGTGCTATCCCCAGGGTCTGGAGGGAGGCCCATGTACTCCACCTAAACTGATGATTATACCTGGTACTATCCCCAAGGTCTGGAAGGAGGCCCATGTACTCCCCCTAACCTGATGATTATATCTGGTACTATCCCAAAGGTCTGGAAGGAGGCCCATGTTCTCCACCTAACCTGATGATTATACCTGGTACTATCCCCAAGGTCTGGAAGAAGGCCCATGTACACCTCCTAACCTGATGATTATATCTGGTACTATCCCCAGGGTCTGGAAGGTGGCCCACGTACTCCTCCTAACCTGATGATTATATCTGGTACTATCCCCAAGGTCGTGAAGGAGGCCCATGTACTCCCCCTAACCTGATGATTATATCTGGTACTATCCCAAAGGTCTGGAAGGAGGCCCATGTACTCCACCTAACCTGATGATTATATCTGGTACTATCCCCAGGGTCTGGAAGGAGGCCCATGTACTCCACCTAACCTGATGATTATATCTGGTACTATCCCCAGGGTCTGGAAGGAGGCCCATGTAATCCACCTAACCTGATGATTATACCTGGTACTATCCCCAGCGTCTGGAAGGAGGCCCATGTACTCCTCCTAACCTGATGATTGTATCTGGTACTATCCCCAGGGTCTGGAAGGAGGCCCATGTACTCCTCTTAACCTGATGATTATACCTGGTACTATCCCCAGGGTCTGGAAGGAGGCCCATGTACTCCTCCTAACCTGATGATTATACCTGGTACTATCCCCAGCGTCTGGAAGGAGGCCTATGTACTCCTCCCAACCTGATGATTATATCTGGTACTATCCCCAAGTTCTGGAAGGTGGCCCATGTACTCCTCCTAACCTGATGATTATACCTGGTATTATCCCCAAGGTCTGGAAGGAGGCCCATGTACTCCTCCTAACCTGATGATTATACCTGGTACTATCCCCAGGGTCTGGAAGGAGGCCCATGTACTCAACCTAACCTGATGATTATACCTGGTACTATCCCCAGGGTCTGGAAGGAGGCCCATGTACATCTCCTAACCTGATGATTATATCATGTACTATCCCCAAGGTCTGGAAGGTGGCCCATGTACTCCACCTAACCTGATGATTATATCTGGTATTATCCCCAGGGTCTGGAAGGAGGCCCATGTACTCCACCTAACCTGATGATTATACCTGGTGCTATCCCCAGGGTCTGGAGGGAGGCCCATGTACACCTCCTAACCTGATGATTATATCTGGTACTATCCCCAGGGTCTGGAAGGTGGCCCACGTACTCCTCCTAACCTGATGATTATATCTGGTACTATCCCCAAGGTCGTGAAGGAGGCCCACGTACTCCCCCTAACCTGATGATTATATCTGGTACTATCCCCAAGGTCTGGAAGGAGGCCCATGTACTCCACCTAACCTGATGATTATATCTGGTACTATCCCCAGGGTCTGGAAGGAGGCCCATGTACTCCACCTAACCCGATGATTATATCTGGTACTATCCCCAGGGTCTGGAAGGAGGCCCATGTAATCCACCTAACCTGATGATTATACCTGGTACTATCCCCAGCGTCTGGAAGGAGGCCTATGTACTCCTCCCAACCTGATGATTATATCTGGTACTATCCCCAAGGTCTGGAAGGAGGCCCATGTACTCCCCCTAACCTGATGATTATACCTGGTACTATCCCCAAGGTCTGGAAGGTGGCCCATGTACTCCTCCTAACCTGATGATTATACCTGGTATTATCCCCAAGGTCTGGAAGGAGGCCCATGTACTCCTCCTAACCTGATGATTATACCTGGTACTATCCCCAGGGTCTGGAAGGAGGCCCATGTACTCCACCTAACCTGATGATTATACCTGGTACTATTCCCAGGGTCTGGAAGGAGGCCCATGTACTCCACCTAACCTGATGATTATACCTGGTACTATCCCCAGGGTCTGGAAGGAGGCCCATGTACATCTCCTAACCTGATGATTATATCTGGTACTATCCCCAAGGTCTGGAAGGTGGCCCATGTACTCCACCTAACCTGATGATTATATCTGGTATTATCCCCAGGGTCTGGAAGGAGGCCCATGTACTCCACCTAACCTGATGATTATACCTGGTGCTATCCCCAGGGTCTGGAGGGAGGCCCATGTACTCCACCTAACCTGATGATTATACCTGGTACTATCCCCAAGGTCTGGAAGGAGGCCCATGTACTCCCCCTAACCTGATGATTATACCTGGTACTATCCCCAAGGTCTGGAAGGAGGCCCATGTACACCTCCTAACCTGATGATTATATCTGGTACTATCCCCAGGGTCTGGAAGGTGGCCCACGTACTCCTCCTAACCTGATGATTATATCTGGTACTATCCCCAAGGTCGTGAAGGAGGCCCAGGTACTCCCCCTAACCTGATGATTATATCTGGTACTATCCCAAAGGTCTGGAAGGAGGCCCATGTACTCCACCTAACCTGATGATTATATCTGGTACTATCCCCAGGGTCTGGAAGGAGGCCCATGTACTCCACCTAACCTGATGATTATATCTGGTACTATCCCCAGGGTCTGGAAGGAGGCCCATGTAATCCACCTAACCTGATGATTATACCTGGTACTATCCCCAGCGTCTGGAAGGAGGCCCATGTACTCCTCCTAACCTGATGATTGTATCTGGTACTATCCCCAGGGTCTGGAAGGAGGCCCATGTACTCCTCTTAACCTGATGATTATACCTGGTACTATCCCCAGGGTCTGGAAGGAGGCCCATGTACTCCTCCTAACCTGATGATTATACCTGGTACTATCCCCAGCGTCTGGAAGGAGGCCTATGTACTCCTCCCAACCTGATGATTATATCTGGTACTATCCCCAAGTTCTGGAAGGTGGCCCATGTACTCCTCCTAACCTGATGATTATACCTGGTATTATCCCCAAGGTCTGGAAGGAGGCCCATGTACTCCTCCTAACCTGATGATTATACCTGGTACTATCCCCAGGGTCTGGAAGGAGGCCCATGTACTCAACCTAACCTGATGATTATACCTGGTACTATCCCCAGGGTCTGGAAGGAGGCCCATGTACATCTCCTAACCTGATGATTATATCTGGTACTATCCCCAAGGTCTGGAAGGTGGCCCATGTACTCCACCTAACCTGATGATTATATCTGGTATTATCCCCAGGGTCTGGAAGGAGGCCCATGTACTCCACCTAACCTGATGATTATACCTGGTGCTATCCCCAGGGTCTGGAGGGAGGCCCATGTACACCTCCTAACCTGATGATTATATCTGGTACTATCCCCAGGGTCTGGAAGGTGGCCCACGTACTCCTCCTAACCTGATGATTATATCTGGTACTATCCCCAAGGTCGTGAAGGAGGCCCACGTACTCCCCCTAACCTGATGATTATATCTGGTACTATCCCCAAGGTCTGGAAGGAGGCCCATGTACTCCACCTAACCTGATGATTATATCTGGTACTATCCCCAGGGTCTGGAAGGAGGCCCATGTACTCCACCTAACCCGATGATTATATCTGGTACTATCCCCAGGGTCTGGAAGGAGGCCCATGTAATCCACCTAACCTGATGATTATACCTGGTACTATCCCCAGCGTCTGGAAGGAGGCCCATGTACTCCTCCTAACCTGATGATTGTATCTGGTACTATCCCCAGGGTCTGGAAGGAGGCCCATGTACTCCTCTTAACCTGATGATTATACCTGGTACTATCCCCAGGGTCTGGAAGGAGGCCCATGTACTCCTCCTAACCTGATGATTATACCTGGTACTATCCCCAGCGTCTGGAAGGAGGCCTATGTACTCCTCCCAACCTGATGATTACATCTGGTACTATCCCCAAGGTCTGGAAGGAGGCCCATGTACTCCCCCTAACCTGATGATTATACCTGGTACTATCCCCAAGGTCTGGAAGGTGGCCCATGTACTCCTCCTAACCTGATGATTATATCTGGTACTATCCCCAGGGTCTGGAAGGAGGCCCATGTACATCTCCTAACCTGATGATTATATCTTGTACTATCCCCAAGGTCTGGAAGGTGGCCCATGTACTCCTCCTAACCTGATGATTATACCTGGTATTATCCCCAAGGTCTGGAAGGAGGCCCATGTACTCCTCCTAACCTGATGATTATACCTGGTACTATCCCCAGGGTCTGGAAGGAGGCCCATGTACTCCACCTAACCTGATGATTATACCTGGTACTATCCCCAGCGTCTGGAAGGAGGCCTATGTACTCCTCCCAACCTGATGATTATATCTGGTACTATCCCCAAGTTCTGGAAGGTGGCCCATGTACTCCTCCTAACCTGATGATTATATCTGGTACTATCCCCAAGGTCTGGAAGGAGGCCCATGTACTCCACCTAACCTGATGATTATATCTGGTACTATCCCCAGGGTCTGGAAGGAGGCCCATGTACTCCACCTAACCCGATGATTATATCTGGTACTATCCCCAGGGTCTGGAAGGAGGCCCATGTAATCCACCTAACCTGATGATTATACCTGGTACTATCCCCAGCGTCTGGAAGGAGGCCCATGTACTCCTCCTAACCTGATGATTGTATCTGGTACTATCCCCAGGGTCTGGAAGGAGGCCCATGTACTCCTCTTAACCTGATGATTATACCTGGTACTATCCCCAGGGTCTGGAAGGAGGCCCATGTACTCCTCCTAACCTGATGATTATACCTGGTACTATCCCCAGCGTCTGGAAGGAGGCCTATGTACTCCTCCCAACCTGATGATTATATCTGGTACTATCCCCAAGGTCTGGAAGGAGGCCCATGTACTCCCCCTAACCTGATGATTATACCTGGTACTATCCCCAAGGTCTGGAAGGTGGCCCATGTACTCCTCCTAACCTGATGATTATATCTGGTACTATCCCCAGGGTCTGGAAGGAGGCCCATGTACATCTCCTAACCTGATGATTATATCTTGTACTATCCCCAAGGTCTGGAAGGTGGCCCATGTACTCCTCCTAACCTGATGATTATACCTGGTATTATCCCCAAGGTCTGGAAGGAGGCCCATGTACTCCTCCTAACCTGATGATTATACCTGGTACTATCCCCAGGGTCTGGAAGGAGGCCCATGTACTCCACCTAACCTGATGATTATACCTGGTACTATCCCCAGCGTCTGGAAGGAGGCCTATGTACTCCTCCCAACCTGATGATTATATCTGGTACTATCCCCAAGTTCTGGAAGGTGGCCCATGTACTCCTCCTAACCTGATGATTATACCTGGTATTATCCCCAAGGTCTGGAAGGAGGCCCATGTACTCCCCCTAACCTGATGATTATATCTGGTACTATCCCAAAGGTCTGGAAGGAGGCCCATGTACTCCACCTAACCTGATGATTATATCTGGTACTATCCCCAGGGTCTGGAAGGAGGCCCATGTACTCCACCTAACCTGATGATTATATCTGGTACTATCCCCAGGGTCTGGAAGGAGGCCCATGTAATCCACCTAACCTGATGATTATACCTGGTACTATCCCCAGCGTCTGGAAGGAGGCCCATGTACTCCTCCTAACCTGATGATTGTATCTGGTACTATCCCCAGGGTCTGGAAGGAGGCCCATGTACTCCTCTTAACCTGATGATTATACCTGGTACTATCCCCAGGGTCTGGAAGGAGGCCCATGTACTCCTCCTAACCTGATGATTATACCTGGTACTATCCCCAGCGTCTGGAAGGAGGCCTATGTACTCCTCCCAACCTGATGATTATATCTGGTACTATCCCCAAGTTCTGGAAGGTGGCCCATGTACTCCTCCTAACCTGATGATTATACCTGGTATTATCCCCAAGGTCTGGAAGGAGGCCCATGTACTCCTCCTAACCTGATGATTATACCTGGTACTATCCCCAGGGTCTGGAAGGAGGCCCATGTACTCAACCTAACCTGATGATTATACCTGGTACTATCCCCAGGGTCTGGAAGGAGGCCCATGTACATCTCCTAACCTGATGATTATATCTGGTACTATCCCCAAGGTCTGGAAGGTGGCCCATGTACTCCACCTAACCTGATGATTATATCTGGTATTATCCCCAGGGTCTGGAAGGAGGCCCATGTACTCCACCTAACCTGATGATTATACCTGGTGCTATCCCCAGGGTCTGGAGGGATGCCCATGTACACCTCCTAACCTGATGATTATATCTGGTACTATCCCCAGGGTCTGGAAGGTGGCCCACGTACTCCTCCTAACCTGATGATTATATCTGGTACTATCCCCAAGGTCGTGAAGGAGGCCCACGTACTCCCCCTAACCTGATGATTATATCTGGTACTATCCCCAAGGTCTGGAAGGAGGCCCATGTACTCCACCTAACCTGATGATTATATCTGGTACTATCCCCAGGGTCTGGAAGGAGGCCCATGTACTCCACCTAACCCGATGATTATATCTGGTACTATCCCCAGGGTCTGGAAGGAGGCCCATGTAATCCACCTAACCTGATGATTATACCTGGTACTATCCCCAGCGTCTGGAAGGAGGCCTATGTACTCCTCCCAACCTGATGATTATATCTGGTACTATCCCCAAGGTCTGGAAGGAGGCCCATGTACTCCCCCTAACCTGATGATTATACCTGGTACTATCCCCAAGGTCTGGAAGGTGGCCCATGTACTCCTCCTAACCTGATGATTATACCTGGTATTATCCCCAAGGTCTGGAAGGAGGCCCATGTACTCCTCCTAACCTGATGATTATACCTGGTACTATCCCCAGGGTCTGGAAGGAGGCCCATGTACTCCACCTAACCTGATGATTATACCTGGTACTATTCCCAGGGTCTGGAAGGAGGCCCATGTACTCCACCTAACCTGATGATTATAACTGGTACTATCCCCAGGGTCTGGAAGGAGGCCCATGTACATCTCCTAACCTGATGATTATATCTGGTACTATCCCCAAGGTCTGGAAGGTGGCCCATGTACTCCACCTAACCTGATGATTATATCTGGTATTATCCCCAGGGTCTGGAAGGAGGCCCATGTACTCCACCTAACCTGATGATTATACCTGGTGCTATCCCCAGGGTCTGGAGGGAGGCCCATGTACTCCACCTAACCTGATGATTATACCTGGTACTATCCCCAAGGTCTGGAAGGAGGCCCATGTACTCCCCCTAACCTGATGATTATACCTGGTACTATCCCCAAGGTCTGGAAGGAGGCCCATGTACACCTCCTAACCTGATGATTATATCTGGTACTATCCCCAGGGTCTGGAAGGTGGCCCACGTACTCCTCCTAACCTGATGATTATATCTGGTACTATCCCCAAGGTCGTGAAGGAGGCCCAGGTACTCCCCCTAACCTGATGATTATATCTGGTACTATCCCAAAGGTCTGGAAGGAGGCCCATGTACTCCACCTAACCTGATGATTATATCTGGTACTATCCCCAGGGTCTGGAAGGAGGCCCATGTACTCCACCTAACCTGATGATTATATCTGGTACTATCCCCAGGGTCTGGAAGGAGGCCCATGTAATCCACCTAACCTGATGATTATACCTGGTACTATCCCCAGCGTCTGGAAGGAGGCCCATGTACTCCTCCTAACCTGATGATTGTATCTGGTACTATCCCCAGGGTCTGGAAGGAGGCCCATGTACTCCTCTTAACCTGATGATTATACCTGGTACTATCCCCAGGGTCTGGAAGGAGGCCCATGTACTCCTCCCAACCTGATGATTATATCTGGTACTATCCCCAAGTTCTGGAAGGTGGCCCATGTACTCCTCCTAACCTGATGATTATACCTGGTATTATCCCCAAGGTCTGGAAGGAGGCCCATGTACTCCTCCTAACCTGATGATTATACCTGGTACTATCCCCAGGGTCTGGAAGGAGGCCCATGTACTCAACCTAACCTGATGATTATACCTGGTACTATCCCCAGGGTCTGGAAGGAGGCCCATGTACATCTCCTAACCTGATGATTATATCTGGTACTATCCCCAAGGTCTGGAAGGTGGCCCATGTACTCCACCTAACCTGATGATTATATCTGGTATTATCCCCAGGGTCTGGAAGGAGGCCCATGTACTCCACCTAACCTGATGATTATACCTGGTGCTATCCCCAGGGTCTGGAGGGAGGCCCATGTACACCTCCTAACCTGATGATTATATCTGGTACTATCCCCAGGGTCTGGAAGGTGGCCCACGTACTCCTCCTAACCTGATGATTATATCTGGTACTATCCCCAAGGTCGTGAAGGAGGCCCACGTACTCCCCCTAACCTGATGATTATATCTGGTACTATCCCCAAGGTCTGGAAGGAGGCCCATGTACTCCACCTAACCTGATGATTATATCTGGTACTATCCCCAGGGTCTGGAAGGAGGCCCATGTACTCCACCTAACCCGATGATTATATCTGGTACTATCCCCAGGGTCTGGAAGGAGGCCCATGTAATCCACCTAACCTGATGATTATACCTGGTACTATCCCCAACGTCTGGAAGGAGGCCTATGTACTCCTCCCAACCTGATGATTATATCTGGTACTATCCCCAAGGTCTGGAAGGAGGCCCATGTACTCCCCCTAACCTGATGATTATACCTGGTACTATCCCCAAGGTCTGGAAGGTGGCCCATGTACTCCTCCTAACCTGATGATTATACCTGGTATTATCCCCAAGGTCTGGAAGGAGGCCCATGTACTCCTCCTAACCTGATGATTATACCTGGTACTATCCCCAGGGTCTGGAAGGAGGCCCATGTACTCCACCTAACCTGATGATTATACCTGGTACTATTCCCAGGGTTTGGAAGGAGGCCCATGTACTCCACCTAACCTGATGATTATACCTGGTACTATCCCCAGGGTCTGGAAGGAGGCCCATGTACATCTCCTAACCTGATGATTATATCTGGTACTATCCCCAAGGTCTGGAAGGTGGCCCATGTACTCCACCTAACCTGATGATTATATCTGGTATTATCCCCAGGGTCTGGAAGGAGGCCCATGTACTCCACCTAACCTGATGATTATACCTGGTGCTATCCCCAGGGTCTGGAGGGAGGCCCATGTACTCCACCTAACCTGATGATTATACCTGGTACTATCCCCAAGGTCTGGAAGGAGGCCCATGTACTCCCCCTAACCTGATGATTATACCTGGTACTATCCCCAAGGTCTGGAAGGAGGCCCATGTACACCTCCTAACCTGATGATTATATCTGGTACTATCCCCAGGGTCTGGAAGGTGGCCCACGTACTCCTCCTAACCTGATGATTATATCTGGTACTATCCCCAAGGTCGTGAAGGAGGCCCATGTACTCCCCCTAACCTGATGATTATATCTGGTACTATCCCAAAGGTCTGGAAGGAGGCCCATGTACTCCACCTAACCTGATGATTATATCTGGTACTATCCCCAGGGTCTGGAAGGAGGCCCATGTACTCCACCTAACCTGATGATTATATCTGGTACTATCCCCAGGGTCTGGAAGGAGGCCCATGTAATCCACCTAACCTGATGATTATACCTGGTACTATCCCCAGCGTCTGGAAGGAGGCCCATGTACTCCTCCTAACCTGATGATTGTATCTGGTACTATCCCCAGGGTCTGGAAGGAGGCCCATGTACTCCTCTTAACCTGATGATTATACCTGGTACTATCCCCAGGGTCTGGAAGGAGGCCCATGTACTCCTCCTAACCTGATGATTATACCTGGTACTATCCCCAGCGTCTGGAAGGAGGCCTATGTACTCCTCCCAACCTGATGATTATATCTGGTACTATCCCCAAGGTCTGGAAGGAGGCCCATGTACTCCCCCTAACCTGATGATTATACCTGGTACTATCCCCAAGGTCTGGAAGGTGGCCCATGTACTCCTCCTAACCTGATGATTATATCTGGTACTATCCCCAGGGTCTGGAAGGAGGCCCATGTACATCTCCTAACCTGATGATTATATCTTGTACTATCCCCAAGGTCTGGAAGGTGGCCCATGTACTCCTCCTAACCTGATGATTATACCTGGTATTATCCCCAAGGTCTGGAAGGAGGCCCATGTACTCCTCCTAACCTGATGATTATACCTGGTACTATCCCCAGGGTCTGGAAGGAGGCCCATGTACTCCACCTAACCTGATGATTATACCTGGTACTATTCCCAGGGTCTGGAAGGTGGCCCATGTACATCTCCTAACCTGATGATTATATCTGGTACTATCCCCAAGGTCTGGAAGGTGGCCCATGTACTCCACCTAACCTGATGATTATATCTGGTATTATCCCCAGGGTCTGGAAGGAGGCCCATGTACTCCACCTAACCTGATGATTATACCTGGTACTATCCCCAGGGTCTGGAGGGAGGCCCATGTACTCCACCTAACCTGATGATTATACCTGGTACTATCCCCAAGGTCTGGAAGGAGGCCCATGTACTCCCCCTAACCTGATGATTATATCTGGTACTATCCCCAAGGTCTGGAAGGAGGCCCATGTACTCCACCTAACCTGATGATTATACCTGGTACTATCCCCAAGGTCTGGAAGGAGGCCCATGTACACCTCCTAACCTGATGATTATATCTGGTACTATCCCCAAGGTCTGGAAGGTGGCCCATGTACTCCTCCTAACCTGATGATTATACCTGGTATTATCCCCAAGGTCTGGAAGGAGGCCCATGTACTCCTCCTAACCTGATGATTATACCTGGTACTATCCCCAGGGTCTGGAAGGAGGCCCATGTACTCCACCTAACCTGATTATTATACCTGGTACTATCCCCAGGGTCTGGAAGGTGGCCCATGTACATCTCCTAACCTGATGATTATATCTGGTACTATCCCCAAGGTCTGGAAGGTGGCCCATGTACTCCACCTAACCTGATGATTATATATGGTATTATCCCCAGGGTCTGGAAGGAGGCCCATGTACTCCACCTAACCTGATGATTATACCTGGTACTATCCCCAGGGTCTGGAGGGAGGCCCATGTACTCCACCTATCCTGATGATTATACCTGGTTCTATCCCCAAGGTCTGGAAAGAGGCCCATGTACTCCCCCTAACCTGATGATTATATCTGGTACTATCCCAAAGGTCTGGAAGGAGGCCCATGTACTCCACCTAACCTGATGATTATAACTGGTACTATCCCCAAGGTCTGGAAGGAGGCCCATGTACACCTCCTAACCTGATGATTATATCTGGTACTATCCCCAGGGTCTGGAAGGTGGCCCATGTACTCCTTCTAACCTGATGATTATATCTGGTACTATCCCCAGGGTCTGGAAGGTGGCCCACGTACTCCTCCTAACCTGATGATTATATCTGGTACTATCCCCTATGTCGTGAAGGAGGCCCATGTACTCCCCCTAACCTGATGATTATATCGGGTACTATCCCCAAGGTCTGGAAGGAGGCCCATTTACTCCACCTAACCTGATGATTATATCTGGTACTATCCCCAGGGTCTGGAAGGAGGCCCATGTACTCCACCTAACCTGATGATTATATCTGGTACTATCCCCAGGGTCTGGAAGGAGGCCCATGTACTCCACCTAACCTGATGATTATACCTGGTACTATCCCCAGGGTCTGGAAGGAGGCCCATGTACTCCACCTAACCTGACGATTATACCTGGTACTATCCCCAGGGTCTGGAAGGAGGCCCATGTACTCCACCCAACCTGACGATTATATCTGGTACTATCCCCAGGGTCTGGAAGGATGCCCAGTACTCCCCCTTACCTGATGATTATATCTGGTACTATCCCCAGGGTCTGGAAGGAGGCCCATGTACTCCACCTAATGGAGTGACAAAAGATGGGAGAGTAGGCTCCAAGGTGTTCATGCAATCAGGTATCAGGCTTCTGAGGTTCAGAAGGCATTACTGGAAGCCTGACAGACGATCAACGATCCGTTGGCCAAAGTGGAGGCACAAGCACTTGCAGAGGAAGTTGGGTCCTACCGCTTCATGATTTGCTGTGTCGTATGGTGTGAGATACTGACAATGATAAACAGGGTGAACAAGCTCCTCCAATCCACCTCAATGCAGTTGTATATCGCAGTGAATTTAATCTCAAATGCAAAGGCCTCCCTCGCTACATACCGGGAACCTGGATTCTCTGACAACAGCCAAAAGCATTTGTGAAGAAATGAATGTAGAGGCTGTTCTGAAAGAGAAGAGACTGAGAAACAGCAAGAGGCATTTCAGCTATGAGGCTCCTGACGAACCAGTGACTGACGCGCTGAAACACCTTGAAGTCGACTACTTCAACAATGTGGTCGACTCTGCTGTGACATCCATGGATGAGAGATTTGAAGCACTCAACTAGGTGAAAACCAAATATGGTGTGCTGCTGAACTTCAGCACTACTGCCTCTCAGATGTCCAGGGAATCTTTAACGACTCACATGCATGAAAGTTTAAAACACTCTTACCCTTCAGAGACGAACACAAACACTGTGACATCAGTGGAATGGATCTGGCACAGGAGATTCAGAATGTACCTGTTCTGCCATCAGATAATATGACTGCCTTTGAGCTGCTTTCCTTTCTCTGTGAGAGAGACCTGGAGGAACTCTATCCTAACCTTTGGACGGCCCTGAGAACTGCAGTCACCCTTCCAGTAACAGTAGTATCGGCAGAGAGGAGCTTTTCAAAATGAAAGCTCATCAAAAGCTACCTGAGGTCTTCCATGTCACAGGAACATTTGAGTGGTCTGGCCATCAAGAACATTTGAGTGGTCTGGCCATCAAGAACATTTGAGTGGTCTGGCCATCAAGAACATTTGAGTGGTCTGGCCGTCAAGAACATTTGAGTGGTCTGGCCATCAAGAACATTTGAGTGGTCTGGCCATCATGAGCGTTTGAGTGGTCTGGCCATCAAGAACATTTGAGTGGTCTGGCCATCAAGAACATTTGAGTGGTCTGGCCATCATGAGCGTTTGACTGGTCTGGCCATCATGAGCGTTTGAGTGGTCTGGCCATCATGAGCGTTTGAGTGGTCTGGCCATCATGAGCGTTTGAGTGGTCTGGCCATCATGAGCGTTTGAGTGGTCTGGCCATCAGGAGCGTTTGAGTGGTCTGGCCATCAGGAGCGTTTGAGTGGTCTGGCCATCATGAGCGTTTGAGTGGTCTGGCCATCATGAGCGTTTGAGTGGTCTGGCCATCAGGAGCGTTTGAGTGGTCTGGCCATCAGAAGCGTTTTAGTGGTCTGGCCATCATGAGCGTTTGAGTGGTCTGGCCATCATGAGCGTTTGAGTGGTCTGGCCATCAGGAGCGTTTGAGTGGTCTGGCCATCAGGAGCGTTTGAGTGGTCTGGCCATCAGGAGCGTTTGAGTGGTCTGGCCATCAGGAGCGTTTGAGTGGTCTGGCCATCATGAGCGTTTGAGTGGTCTGGCCATCAGAAGCGTTTTAGTGGTCTGGCCATCAGGAGCGTTTGAGTGGTCTGGCCATCAGGAGCGTAAATCATGCCGTGGGGAAACTTATGTCCTATGATGACATCATTGATGATTTTGCCTTAAGAAAGTACAGAAGAGGAACATTTTGACGGTAAGATTTTAATTCAAACATTCACATGTTTACACACTTAGTAACATTTAAGATTGTATGGCAGAAGTGCATTTGTGTAAATGACTGTTTAACTATGTGACAGAGTTTCTCCATTTCTTCCAGACAGTGCAGACAGACTGGTGCCCAGATAGATTGGGGCCCAGATAGACTGAGGCCCAGACAGACTGGTGTCCAGACAGACTGGTGCCCAGATAGACTGGTGTCCAGACAGACCGGTGCCCAGACAGACCGGTGCCCAGACAGACCGGTGTCCAGACAGACTGGTGTCCAGATAGACTGGTGTCCAGATAGACTGGTGCCCAGGCAGACTGGTGTCCAGGCAGACTGGTGCCCAGACAGACTGGTGTCCAGACAGACTGGTGTCCATGCTGATGCTGAAAATGCCCAGGCTGTAGAGAGAACCAAATCTAATCACACAGCTCTATAGGGTGTATTTGACTATTTTGAGACATACAGCTGCACCCACAGCCTTAAGGCTTATGTTTACATTGTATAGACTAATCTAATTGTATAATGTTGTGTGGACTGGACTAATTACTATTTGATTTTTTTCTACATTTTAAATTTTCTACAATTTCTTATTTATGTTAATGTTCACTTATCTTTAAGATTCTATAGAAAATATTCTATTCAATAAATATTTGTTGTTTATACCTCATTCTGTTCTGTATAGGTCAACTTATTCTTAGACCGACAGATTAAGGAGCACTGGGGTGTCAGGTGTGACAATGGTAAATGGTTTACATGGCTCCCGGGTCAGGTAGGAGGGCCCCTTTAGAAGAATTCTGCTAAGGGCCCCAGGGAGGTCAGGACCGGCTCTGCTCCCAGGAATGTCCTACATGACGGATCGTTAGCTCCCCTACAGAAAAGACACCTTCACACATCTAGATGGCCAGGCGGAGTGGGAGTGGAGAAGCTGGGTCAATCTGTAGAAGAGTTCCTACATTTGAATATAAAAATAGATTTTTCTAAACAAAACTACACTACATTTTATCTCTGGGACCCTCAGGATGACAAATCAGAGCCAGATACCTGAATGTAAGTACATTATTTACCTTCAGAGGTGAATGTACAGTACAAATACTTATTTTCCACCATAATTTGCAAATAAATTAATAAAAAATCCTACAATGTGATTTTCTGGATTTTTTTTTCTTCTCATTTTGTCTGTCATAGTTGAAGTGTAACTATGATGAAAATTACAGGCCTCTCCCATCTTTGTAAGTGGGAGAACTTGCACAATTGGTGGCTGACTAAATACTTTTTTGCCCCACTGTATCAAACCAGTTGCCATGATAAAAGTGTCTTGTTGTTGTGCACTCTCCTCAAACAATAGCATGGTATTTTTCCAATATAATAATTACTGTAAATTGGACACTGCAGTTAGATTAACAAGCTTTCTGCCCATATAAGACATGTTTATGTCCCGGAAAGTTGGCCGTTGTTTACAACGTTTTCTAGTCGCATTATCGCATATTGAGCAACAACTGTCCCGGTTTAGGGACACAGATCCCGTAGAGGCTGAATGACCCTGAACCTGGCTGTTTGGTTTGTTTACAAATCGTGGAGTGCGGGCTGTGCCAGAGACCGTATGGGCTGTGCCAGAGACCGTATGGGCTGTGCCAGAGATCGTATGGGCTGTGCCAGAGACCGTATGGGCTGTGCCAGAGATCGTATGGGCTGTGCCAGAGACCGTATGGGCTGTGCCAGAGACCGTATGGGCTGTGCCAGAGAACGTATGGGCTGTGCCAGAGACCGTATGGGCTGTGCCAGAGACCGTATGGGCTGTGCCAGAGACCGTATGGGCTGTGCAGAGACCGTATGGGCTGTGCCAGAGACCGTATGGGCTGTGCCAGAGACCGTATGGGCTGTGCCAGAGACCGTATGGGCTGTGCCAGAGACCGTATGGGCCGTGCACGCGGAGGAAGGTAGAGATGTACATTCCCGATTAATCCATATTTATAAGGTGCCATACGTCAGTATTCGGAGGGTGGAACTAAATGAGCATTTCCACATTAGAACAGGAATTAGGCTAGATTTTTGTTTGTTGTCAAGTTCTTTAAATGTGCTGAGGATGTTCAAAAGCAAAGCAACTGTCCTGCCCCGTTCCCAGAACGTTGTGGAAACGTTGTATAATAACCATAGGACAACCACACTCTGAGAACCACACTCTGATAACCACACTCTAACCACACTCTGAGAACCACACTCTAAGAACCACACTCTAAGAACCACACTCTAAGAACCACACTCTAACCACACTCTAACCACACTCTAAGAACCACACTCTAACCACACTCTAACCACACTCTGAGAACCACACTCTAAGAACCACACTCTAACCACACTCTAACCACACTCTGAGAACCACACTCTAAGAACCACACTCTAACCACACTCTAAGAAACATGGTTCTCAGAACTTTATGTGCTAGAGTGTGTGTGTGTGTGTGTATATGTATGCACATTGTGGAATGTGCTGAGCTGTGTAAATGGTCCCTGGGGATTGGCTGGCTGTCCCGGTCCTCCATCACCTTAGGGACCAATCAGAGTAGAGAACTGACAGCCTGTCCAATCAGAGTGCATGACTGACAGGTTGTTATGACTACTGGGGACCTGGGAAAAGGAGAGGAGTGTCACAAGGGACATACACACACACTTATGATTGGACATTTTAAACACACACACACCATTAGCTAGTGCTAAATACATCTGTCAGAATTACTCCAGTGCTAATCTCTGTTAGGGCTAGGTCTGATTTCACTGTTAACCTACAAAAGGATTCACTGTTAACCTACAAAAGGATTCACTGTTAACCTACAAAAGGTTTCACTGTTAACCTACAAAAGGTTTCACTGTTAACCTACAAAAGGATTCACTGTTAACCTACAAAAGGTTTCACTGTTAACCTACAAAAGGTTTCACTGTGTTCACTGTTAACCTACAAAAGGTTTCACTGCTAACCTACAAAGCATTAAATTAACTTGCTCCTACCTATCTCTCTGATTTGGTCCTGCCATACATACCTACACGTACGTTACGGTCACAAGACGCAGGCCTCCTAATTGTCCCTAGAATTTCTAAGCAAACAGCTGGAGGCAGGGCTTTCTCCTATAGAGCTCCATTTTTATGGAACGGTCTGCCTACCCATGTTAGAGACGCAAACTCGGTCTCAACTTTTAAGTCTCTACTGAAGACTCATCTCTTCAGTAGGTCATATGATTGAGTGTAGTCTGGTCCAGGAGTGGGAAAGTGAATGGAAAGGCTCTGGAGCAACGAACCACCCTTGCTGTCTCTGCCTGGCCGGTTCCCCTCTTTCCACTGGGATTCTCTGCCTCTAACCCTATTACAGGGGCTGAGTCACTGGCTTACTGGTGCTCTTCCATGCCATCCCCGAGGGGGGGAATATTACGTTGTGCCAGGCTATTCTCATTATACTCAACTTGAGTGGGTTGAGTCACTGACATGATCTTTCTTCCTGTCCTCGGCCTCGTGCGGTGAAGGAGATCTTCGTGGGCTATACTCGGCCTTGTCTCAGGGTAGTAAGTTGGTGGTCTGTTGACATCCCTCTAGTGGTGTGGAGGGGCTGTGCTTTGGCAAAGTGGGTGGGGTTATATCCTGCCTGGTTGCACCTGTCAGGGGGTAACTTTGCACAGGTCCACAGTGTCCCCCGACCCCCCCTGTCTCACCCTCCAGTATCTATGCTGCAATCGTCTGTGTTCCGGGGGGGGGGGGGGGGGGGGGGGCTAGGGTCAGTCTGTCATATATTGTGTCATTTCCTGTCTTAATTCTCCTGTCATGTGTGATCTTAGTGGGCTACCGAGCGCCGCAGCGGTCTAAGGCACTGCATCTCAGTGTAAGAGGCGTCACTGGTTCGAATCCAGACTGCATCACATCCGGGTGTGATTGGGAGTCCCAAAGGGTGGCGCACAATTGGCCCAGCGTCGTCCGGGTTTGGCCGGAGAAGGCCGTCATTTTAAATAAGAATTTGCTCTTAACTGACTTGCCAAGTTAATTAAAATAAAATAGGTACGCTGGCTCTAATTGTTCCAGAGGACCGGGACTGGCTGTCCACCTGGTCATGCTGCTGCTCTGCCTGAGACTGTGGAACCCTGACCTCTTCACCGGCCACCTTGTCCCGAACCTGCTGGTTCGACTCGCTCCCTCGACCACACCTGTACCAACCTCTGCTCGAAAGTCAACTGACATTTACTCTTGAGGTGACAATGTGGTTCTACGCACCGTCTCTACGTACTGTCTCTACGCACCGTCTCTACGTACTGTCGCTACATACTGTCTCTACGTACCGTCTCTATGTACTGTCTCTACGTACTGTCTCTACGCACCGTCTCTACGTACTGTCTCTACGCACCGTCTCTACTCACTGTCTCTACGTACTGTCTCTACGTACTGTCTCTACGTACTGTCTCTACGTACCGTCTCTACGTACCGTCTCTACGTACCGTCTCTACGTACTGTCTCTACGTACTGTCTCTACGTACTGTCTCTACGCACCGTCTCTACTCACTGTCTCTACGTACTGTCTCTACGTACCGTCTCTACTCACTGTCTCTACGTACTGTCTCTACGTACCGTCTCTGCGTACTGTCTCTACGTACTGTCTCTACGTACTGTCTCTACGTACTGTCTCTACGTACCGTCTCTACGTACCGTCTCTACGTACCGTCTCTACGTACTGTCTCTACGTACTGTCTCTACGTACTGTCTCTACGTACCGTCTCTACTCACTGTCTCTACGTACTGTCTCTACGTACTGTCTCTACACACTGTCTCTACGCACTGTCTCTACGCACTGTCTCTACGTACTGTCTTTACGCACCGTCTCTACGTACTGTCTCTACGCACCGTCTCTACGTACTGTCTCTACGCACCGTCTCTACGTACTGTCTCTACCCACTGTCTCTACGTACTGTCTCTACTCACTGTCTCTACGTACTGTCTCTACACACTGTCACACTACACTCTACTACCAACACTGCTGTTACTGTCTATTATCTATCCTGATTGTCTAGTCACTTTACCTCTACCTACATGTACATATCTACCTCAATTATCTTGTACCAATGCACATCGACTCAGTACTGGTGCCCTGTGTATATCCAAGTTATTGTTACTCATTGTGTTGATAAAACGTTCAGGCAACCATAGTAAAACGTTCAGGCAACCATAGTAAAACCTTCAGGCAACCATAGTAAAACGTTCAGGCAACCATAGTAAAACGTTCAGGCAACCATAGTAAAACTTTCAGGCAACCATAGTAAAACCTTCAGGCAACCATAGTAAAACCTTCAGGCAACCATAGTAAAACGTTCAGGCAACCATAGTAAAACCTTCAGGCAACCATAGTAAAACGTTCAGGCAACCATAGTAAAACGTTCAGGCAACCATAGTAAAACTTTCAGGCAACCATAGTAAAACCTTCAGGCAACCATAGTAAAACCTACAGGCAACCATAGTAAAACCTTCAGGCAACCATAGTAAAACCTTCAGGCAACCATAGTAAAACCTTCAGGCAACCATAGTAAAACCTTCAGGCAACCATAGTAAAACCTTCTCATAACCTCCCTGCAGCCTAGAAATGCTCCCAGAACAGGCAATGTTCTCAGTATGTGTAAAAAAATGTTTTAACAGTCAGGAAAGCTATGGCTTCGTTCCCCACAGCCAATGTTGATGGTACCTTATTTAGGGAGGAAGGGCTCGTAGTAATGAGATGGCACCTTATTTAGGGAGGAAGGGCTCGTAGTAATGAGATGGCACCTTAATGAGGGAGGAAGGGCTCGTAGTAATGAGATGGCACCTTAATGAGGGAGGAAGGGCTCGTAGTAATGAGATGGCACCTTAATGAGGGAGGAAGGGCTCGTAGTAATGAGATGGCACCTTAATGAGGGAGGAAGGGCTCGTAGTAATGAGATGGCACCTTAATGAGGGAGGAAGGGCTCGTAGTAATGAGATGGCACCTTAATGAGGGAGGAAGGGCTCGTAGTAATGAGATGGCACCTTAATGAGGGAGGAAGGGCTCGTAGTAATGAGATGGCACCTTAATGAGGGAGGAAGGGCTCGTAGTAATGAGATGGCACCTTAATGAGGGAGGAAGGGCTCGTAGTAATGAGATGGCACCTTAATGAGGGAGGAAGGGCTCGTAGTAATGAGATGGCACCTTAATGAGGGAGGAAGGGTTCGTAGTAATGAGATGGCACCTTAATGAGGGAGGAAGCGTTCGTTAGTAATGAGATGGCACCTTAATGAGGGAGGAAGGGTTCGTAGTAATGACTGGAGCAGAACAGGTGGAATGGTATCAGATACATTAAACACACGCTTTCCATTGATGCCATTCCATTCGCTCTGTTCCATTGTTATGAGCCTCCCCTCAGCAGCCTCCACTGGCATACAGTACATCACACACACACACACACACACACACACACACACACACACACACACACACACACCGTAGGCCTAATGGTAAACGTGCTCATAACAAGTTAGTTCAGGATTCTCTGAGGTTTCTCTGCAGATGATCTAATGTCAGCCTGAAGCTGACTGGACGTGCTACTGTCTCTCATAACGCTGGTTAGCTCATACTAAGCTGTAAAGACAGTACACACACACACACACACACACACACACACACACACACACACACACACACACACACACACACACACACACACACACACACACACACACACACACACACACACACACACACACACAGATAGTTTAGAACATTCTGTGGTTTCCCTGGTAATTAGCACATAGTCTAGGGGGAGAAAGAGTACTATCGGACCCCAGGAAGCACTGATAGAGGCCAGTCCCTATGGGTCCCTGGTGTGTGTGTGTGTGTGTGTGTGTGTGTGTGTGTCTATACATGCACTCCAGGCCGATACACCCACATAGCCTCCTGATATCCCTGGACAAACCCTCCAGACACACTGATAATCAGGGAGGTGATTGTAACTCCCCCAGAAAACTTCTTGCTGGGAGAAGACGTTAGGCATGTCCCTCAGTCTCCCTCCCTTCAGCCTCTAACACAAAGCCCACAGGGGACCCTCGCCCCCGCTCAGCCCTGAGATGGATGCTCCTTCCAGAATATTCCACCGCTGCACTCCCCCCTCCTAAAGAGAGGAAGACTAGGAGAGGGAGACTAGTCCTGACCTCCCAAAAAGAGGAAGACTAGGAGAGGGAGACTAGTCCTGACCTCCTAAAGAGAGGAAGACTAGGAGAGGGAGACTAGTCCTGACCTCCCAAAGAGAGGAAGACTAGGAGAGGGAGACTATTCCTGACCTCCTAAAGAGAGGAAGACTAGGAGAGGGAGACTAGTCCTGACCTCCCAAAGAGAGGAAGACTAGGAGAGGGAGACTAGTCCTGACCTCCTAAAGAGAGGAAGACTAGGAGAGGGAGACTAGTCCTGACCTCCCAAAGAGAGGAAGACTAGGAGAGGGAGACTAGTCCTGACCTCCCAAAGAGAGGAAGACTAGGCGAGGGAGACTAGTCCTGACCTCCCAAAGAGAGGAAGACTAGGAGAGGGAGACTAGTCCTGACCTCCCAAAGAGAGGAAGACTAGGAGAGGGAGACTAGTCCTGACCTCCCAAAGAGAGGAAGACTAGGAGAGGGAAACTAGTCCTGACCTCCTAAAGAGAGGAAGACTAGGAGAGGGAGACTAGTCCTGACCTCCCAAAGAGAGGAAGACTAGGAGAGGGAGACTAGTCCTGACCTCCCAAAGAGAGGAAGACTAGGAGAGGGAGACTAGTCCTGACCTCCCAAAGAGAGGAAGACTAGGAGAGGGAGACTAGTCCTGACCTCCCAAAGAGAGGAAGACTAGGAGAGGGAGACTAGTCCTGACCTCCCAAAGAGAGGAAGACTAGGAGAGGGAGACTAGTCCTGACCTCCTAAAGAGAGGAAGACTAGGAGAGGGAGACTAGTCCTGACCTCCCAAAGAGAGGAAGACTAGGAGAGGGAGACTAGTCCTGACCTCCTAAAGAGAGGAATACTAGGAGAGGGAGACTAGTCCTGACCTCCCAAAGAGAGGAAGACTAGGAGAGGGAGACTAGTCCTGACCTCCTAAAGAGAGGAAGACTAGCGGTTCAATTGTTGTGAAGAAGGCTTCAGGGCGCCCAAGAAAGTCCAGCAAGCACCAGGACCATCTCCTAAGGTTGATTCAGCACCACCAGTACAGAGCTTGCTCAGGAATGGCAGCAGGCTTGTGTGAGTGCATCTGCACGCACAGTGAGGCGAAGACCTTTGGAGGATGGCTTGGTGTCAAGAAGGGCAGCAAAGAAGTCACTTCTCTCCAGGAAAAACATCAGGGACAGGCTGATATTCTGCAAAAGGTACAGGGATTGGACTGCTGATGACTGGGGTAAAGTCCTTTTCTCTGATGAATCCCCTTTCCGATTGTTTGGGACATCCGTAAAAAAGCTTGTCCGGAGAAGACAAGGTGAGCGCTACCATCAGTCCTGTGTCATGCCAACAGTAAAGCATCCTGAGACCATTCACGTGTGGGGTTGCTTCTCAGCCAAGGGAGTGGGCTCACTCACAATTTTGCCTAAGAACACAGCCATGAATAAAGAATGGTACCAACACATCCTCCGAGAGCAGCTTCTCCCAACCATCCAGGAACAGTTTGGTGACGAACAATGCCTTTTCCAGCATGATGGAGCACCTTGCCATAAGGCAAAAGTGATAACTAAGTGGCTCGGGGAACAAAACATCGATATTTTGGGTCCATGGCCAGGAAACTCCCCAGACCTTAATCCCATTGAGAACTTGTGGTCAATCCTCAATAGGCGGGTGGACAAACAAAAAACCACAAATTCTGACAAACTCCAAGCATTGATTATGCAAGAATGGACTGCCATCAGTGGCCAGAAGTTAATTGACAGCATGCCAGGGCGGATTGCAGAGGTCTTGAAAAAGAAGGGTCAACACTGCAAATATTGACTCTATGCATCAACGTCATGTAATTGTCAATAAAAGCCTTTAAATACTTATGAAATGCTTGTAATTATACTTCAGTATTCCATAGTAACATCTGACAAAAATATCTAAATACACTGAAGCAGCAGACTTTGTGGAAATTAATATTTGTGTCATTCTCAAAACTTTTGGGCATGGCTAGTATCTTATAGCTTTGGAATCGTGATGTTACGTACTTTAGAGGAAAATAGGCCGCATTTCTTGACATATGCACCGACTTTGAGAAGGGATTGCGTGATGATTAGCTTAGCAAGCGCGTGACGCAGCATGACAACGTGAACAGGATTGATTGACAGTCTGCTCGGTGGGGCAGTTATACATTCCTTTCATCCATTAGATTTCTATCTCCTTCCTATAATATCTCTGGCAACGGCACCATGCAATGCATCCTGGACTAAAGAGGTAGACCAATAGGAACAACGTGCTAGACCCTCCATTAAATTACACGTTTCTCAAGGTGGCTCATCCGAGAGAAGTCGGTATTGAAATCTGATATGTATCATAGACGGTTTTCGTGATGTAAAACTGCATATTCCTATTAACTTCCAGTGTACTGGGAGAGTTTTTACCACAGTACTACTGAGAGAGACTTTACCACAGTACTACTGAGAGAGTCTTTACCACAGTACTACTGAGAGAGTCTTTACCACAGTACTACTGAGAGAGACTTTACCACAGTACTACTGAGAGAGACTTTACCACAGTACTACTGAGAGAGACTTTACCACAGTAATACTGAGAGAGACTTTACCACAGTACTACTGAGAGAGACTTTACCACAGTACTACTGAGAGAGTCTTTACCACAGTACTACTGAGAGAGACTTTACCACAGTACTACTGAGAGAGACTTTACCACAGTACTACTGAGAGAGACTTTACCACAGTACTACTGAGCGAGACTTTACCACAGTACTACTGAGAGAGACTTTACCACAGTACTACTGAGAGAGACTTTACCACAGTACTACTGAGAGAGACTTTACCACAGTACTACTGAGAGAGACTTTACCACAGTACTACTGAGAGAGACTTTACCACAGTACTACTGAGAGAGACTTTACCACAATACTACATCATACTGAGAGAGACTTTACCACAGTACTACATCATACTGAGAGAGACTTTACCACAGTACTACTGAGAGAGACTTTACCACAGTACTACTGAGCGAGACTTTACCACAGTACTACTGAGAGAGACTTTACCACAGTACTACTGAGAGAGTCTTTACCACAGTACTACTGAGAGAGACTTTACCACAGTACTACTGAGAGAGACTTTACCACAGTACTACTGAGAGAGACTTTACCACAGTACTACTGAGCGAGACTTTACCACAGTACTACTGAGAGAGACTTTACCACAGTACTACTGAGAGAGACTTTACCACAGTACTACTGAGAGAGACTTTACCACAGTACTACTGAGAGAGACTTTACCACAGTACTACTGAGAGAGACTTTACCACAGTACTACTGAGAGAGATTTTACCACAGTACTACTGAGAGAGACTTTACCACAGTACTACTGAGAGAGACTTTACCACAGTACTACATCATACTGAGAGAGACTTTACCACAGTACTACGTCATACTGAGAGAGACTTTACCACAGTACTACTGAGAGAGACTTTACCACAGTACTACTGAGAGAGACATTACCACAGTACTACTGAGAGAGACTTTACCACAGTACTACTGAGAGAGACTTTACCACAGTACTACATCATACTGAGAGAGACTTTACCACAGTACTACGTCATACTGAGAGAGACTTTACCACAGTACTACTGAGAGAGACTTTACCACGGTACTACGTCATACTGAGAGAGACTTTACCACAGTACTACTGAGAGAGACTTTACCACAGTACTACTGAGAGAGACTTTACCACAGTACTACATCATACTGAGAGACTTTACCACAGTACTACTGAGAGAGACTTTACCACAGTACTACTGAGAGAGACTTTACCACAGTACTACTGAGAGAGACTTTACCACAGTACTACTGAGAGAGACTACTTCCGGCGCCGACAGAGATGGCCGCCTCGCTTCGCGTTCCTAGGAAACTATGCAGTTTTTTGTTTTTTTACGTGTTATTTCTTACATTAGTACCCCAGGTCATCTTAGGTTTCATTACATACAGTCGAGAAGAACTACTGAATATAAGATCAGCATCAACTCACCATCAGTACGACCAAGAATATGTTTTTCGCGACGCGGATCCTGTGTTCTGCCTTACAAACAGGACAACGGAGTGGATCCTATGCAGCGACCCAAAAAAACGACTCCGAAAGAGAGGGAAACGAGGCGGTCTTCTGGTCAGACTCCGGAGACGGGCACAGCGCGCACCACTCCCTAGCATTCTTCTTGCCAATGTCCAGTCTCTTGACAACAAGGTTGATGAAATCCGAGCAAGGGTAGCATTCCAGAGGGACATCAGAGACTGTAACGTTCTTTGCTTCACGGAAACGTGGCTTACTGGAGAGACGCTATCCGAAGCGGTGCAGCCAACAGGTTTCTCCACGCATCGCGCAGACAGGAAAAAACATCTTTCTGGTAAAAAGAGGGGCGGGGGCGTATGCCTTATGACTAACGTGACATGGTGCGATGAAAGAAACATACAGGAACTCAAATCCTTCTGTTCACCTGATTTAGAATTCCTCACAATCAAATGTAGACCGCATTATCTACCAAGAGAATTCTCTTCGATTATAATCACAGCCGTATATATCCCCCCCCAAGCAGACACATCGATGGCTCTGAACGAACTTTATTTAACTCTCTGCAAACTGGAAACAATTTATCCGGAGGCTGCATTCATTGTAGCTGGGGATTTTAACAAGGCTAATCTGAAAACAAGACTCCCCAAATTTTATCAGCATATCGATTGCGCAACCAGGGGAGGAAAGACCTTGGACCATTGTTACTCTAACTTCCGCGACGCATATAAGGCCCTGCCCCGCCCCCCTTTCGGAAAAGCTGACCATGACTCCATTTTGTTGATCCCTGCCTACAGACAGAAACTAAAACAAGAGGCTCCCACGCTGAGGTCTGTCCAACGCTGGTCCGACCAAGCTGACTCCACACTCCAAGACTGCTTCCATCACGTGGACTGGGAGATGTTTCGTATTGCGTCAGATAACAACATTGACGAATACGCTGATTCGGTGTGCGAGTTCATTAGAACGTGCGTTGAAGATGTCGTTCCCATAGCAACGATTAAAACATTCCCTAACCAGAAACCGTGGATTGATGGCAGCATTCGTGTGAAACTGAAAGCGCGAACCACTGCTTTTAATCAGGGCAAGGTGTCTGGTAACATGACCGAATACAAACAGTGCAGCTATTCCCTCCGCAAGGCTATCAAACAAGCTAAGCGCCAGTACAGAGACAAAGTAGAATCTCAATTCAACGGCTCAGACACAAGAGGCATGTGGCAGGGTCTACAGTCAATCACGGACTACAGGAAGAAACCCAGCCCAGTCACGGACCAGGATGTCTTGCTCCCAGGCAGACTAAATAACTTTTTTGCCCGCTTTGAGGACAATACAGTGCCACTGACACGGCCTGCAACGAAAACATGCGGTCTCTCCTTCACTGCAGCCGAGGTGAGTAAGACATTTAAACGTGTTAACCCTCGCAAGGCTGCAGGCCCAGATGGCATCCCCAGCCGCGCCCTCAGAGCATGCGCAGACCAGCTGGCCGGTGTGTTTACGGACATATTCAATCAATCCCTATACCAGTCTGCTGTTCCCACATGCTTCAAGAGGGCCACCATTGTTCCTGTTCCCAAGAAAGCTAAGGTAACTGAGCTAAATGACTACCGCCCCGTAGCACTCACATCCGTCATCATGAAGTGCTTTGAGAGACTAGTCAAGGACCATATCACCTCCACCCTACCTGACACCCTAGACCCACTCCAATTTGCTTACCGCCCAAATAGGTCCACAGACGATGCAATCTCAACCACACTGCACACTGCCCTAACCCATCTGGACAAGAGGAATACCTATGTGAGAATGCTGTTCATCGACTACAGCTCGGCATTCAACACCATAGTACCCTCCAAGCTCGTCCTCAAGCTCGAGACCCTGGGTCTCGACCCCGCCCTGTGCAACTGGGTACTGGACTTCCTGACGGGCCGCCCCCAGGTGGTGAGGGTAGGCAACAACATCTCCTCCCCGCTGATCCTCAACACTGGGGCCCCACAAGTTTGCGTTCTGAGCCCTCTCCTGTACTCCCTGTTCACCCACGACTGCGTGGCCACGCACGCCTCCAACTCAATCATCAAGTTTGCGGACGACACAACAGTGGTAGGCTTGATTACCAACAACAATGAGACGGCCTACAGGGAGGAGGTGAGGGCCCTCGGAGTGTGGTGTCAGGAAAACAACCTCACACTCAACGTCAACAAAACTAAGGAGATGATTGTGGACTTCAGGAAACAGCAGAGGGAACACCCCCCTATCCACATCGATGGAACAGTAGTGGAGAGGGTAGCAAGTTTTAAGTTCCTCGGCATACACATCACAGACAAACTGAATTGGTCCACTCACACGGACAGCGTCGTGAAGAAGGCGCAGCAGCGCCTCTTCAACCTCAGGAGGCTGAAGAAATTTGGCTTGTCACCAAAAGCACTCACAAACTTCTACAGATGCACAATCGAGAGCATCCTGGCGGGCTGTATCACCGCCTGGTATGGCAACTGCACCGCCCTCAACCGTAAGGCTCTCCAGAAGGTAGTGAGGTCTGCACAACGCATCACCGGGGGCAAACTACCTGCCCTCCAGGACACCTACACCACCCGATGTCACAGGAAGGCCATAAAGATCATCAAGGACATCAACCACCCGAGCCACTGCCTGTTCACCCCGCTATCATCCAGAAGGCGAGGTCAGTACAGGTGCATCAAAGCTGGGACCGAGAGACTGAAAAACAGCTTCTATCTCAAGGCCATCAGACTGTTAAACAGCCACCACTAACACTGAGTGGCTGCTGCCAACACACTGACACTGACTCAACTCCAGCCACTTTAATAATGGGAATTGATGGGAAATGATGTAAATATATCACTAGCCACTTTAAACAATGCTACCTTATATAAATGTTACTTACCCTACATTATTCATCTCATATGCATACGTATATACTGTACTCTATATCATCGACGGTATCCTTATGTAATACATGTATCACTAGCCACTTTATACTATACTATGCCACTTTGTTTACATACTCATCTCATTTGTACATACTGTACCCGATACCATCTACTGTATCTTGCCTATGCTGCTCTGTACCATCACTCGTTCATATATCCTTATGTACATATTCTTTATCCCCTTACACTGTGTACAAGACAGTAGTTTTGGAATTGTTAGTTAGATTACTTGTTATTACTGCATTGTCGGAACTAGAAGCACAAGCATTTCGCTACACTCGCATTAACATCTGCTAACCATGTGTATGTGACAAATAAAATTTGATTTGATTTGATTTGATTTTGACTTTACCACAGTACTACTGAGAGAGACTTTACCACAGTACTACTGAGAGAGACTTTATCATGGTACTCATGTCATACCGGACGGATTTCTGCCTGCTTGAACGTCAATAACTCAGACACACAATGAAAACAGGAAATGACCCCGGGGGATTGATAGAACCTCACTCAGAGATGCATAAAAAACAAAATGGGTGAACCTTTCACCCATTTGAACCTATCAAAAAGGAAAAGTATAAAATCATTTCAAATTCATTACTTAAAAAAAAAAAGCTACATTAAGTAACTTTTTTTGGGTGACTCAACCAAATTCACATAGAAATGCGAGTTATAGATCTGTCAATCTCATTGAAAGCAAATCTAGTGTTTTACATATGTGCTATTTCTATGCTTCCCGTTCTTCAGTTTCGTTTTTTGCGTCTTTTACGTTTGGTGCCCTGCCCTCCTCTGTGTGGGTTCTGTACTGTCCTGTCCTCCTCTGTGTGGGTTATGTACTGCCCTGTGGGTTCTGTACTGGCCTGTCCTCCTTTGTGTTGACGCTGTAATGCCCTGTCCTCCTCTGTGTTGACGCTGTACTGCCCTGTCCTCCTCTGTGTGGGTTCTGTATTGCCCTGTCCTCCTCTGTGTGGGTTCTGTACTGCCCTATCCTCCTCTGTGTGGGTTCTGTACTGCCCTGTCCTCCTCTGTGTGGGTTCTGTACTGTCCTGTCCTCCTCTGTGTGGGTGCTGTACTGCCTTGTCCTCCTCTGTGTTGACGCTGTACTGCCCTGTCCTCCTCTGTGTTGACGCTCTGTTTAGTGAGTCCTCCAGATCACTGATCACTGTACTGCCCTGTCCTCCTCTGTGTCGGTTCTGTACTGTCCTCCTCTGTGTGGGTTCTGTACTGCCCTGTCCTCCTCTGTGTGGGTTCTGTATTGCCCTGTCCTCCTCTGTGTGGGTTCTGTACTGTCCTGTCCTCCTCTGTGTGGGTGCTGTACTGCCCTGTCCTCCTCTGTGTTGACGCTGTACTGCCCTGTCCTCCTCTGTGTTGACGCTCTGTTTAGTGAGTCCTCCAGATCACTGATCACTGTACTGCCCTGTCGTCCTCTGTGTCGGTTCTGTACTGTCCTCCTCTGTGTGGGTTCTGTACTGCCCTGTCCTCCTCTGTGTGGGTTCTGTACTGCCCTGTCCGCCTCTGTGTGGGTTCTGTACTGCCCTGTTCTCCTCTGTGTGGGCGCTGTAATGCCCTGTCCTCCTCTGTGTGGGCGCTGTACTGCCCTGTCCTCCTCTGTGTGGGTTCTGTACTGCCCTGTCCTCCTCTGTGTGGGTTCTGTACTGCCCTGTCCTCCTCGGTGTGGGTTCTGTACTGCCCTGTTCTCCTCTGTGTGGGTGCTGTACTGCCCTGTCCTCCTCTGTGTGGGTTCTGTACTGTTCTCCTCTGTGTGGGTGCTGTACTGCCCTGTCCTCCTCTGTGTGGGTTCTGTACTGCCCTGTCCTCCTCTGTGTGGGTTCTGTACTGCCCTGTCCTCCTCTGTGTGGGCGCTGTACTGCCCTGTCCTCCTCTGTGTGGGTGCTGTACTGCCCTGTCCTCTTCTGTGTGGGTTCTGTACTGCCCTGTCCTCCTCTGTGTGGGTTCTGTACTGCCCTGTCCTCCTCTGTGTGGGTTCTGTACTGCCCTGTGCTTCAGAGGAAGAGAAACAGTAAGTAACAGCATAATTTAAGTGACCAAAAATCAAGCAAACATTTTAAGATCAACTCTTTCTCTCTCACTTCCTCTTTTCCTTCTTTGTATGTCACATAGACACACACTCAGACACACACTCAGAAACACACTCTCTCACGATTGGCCTCCTCCCAATCAAAACAGTCAAATAACTTGTTAATGATTCAGTGCTGTTGTTTTGCTCTTCCTTGGTTACCAGATTGTCTCAGCACCAGGCTGAAATATCAACCTGCTCACTAGAAATAGACTTCGATTTCAGACGTTTTAAAAAGTCCAGAGAAAGTTGATCTATGCCTTCCTCTGGGAGAAATAAAATGAGCTAGCACTGGACATGACCTCATGATCAGAGCAGAAGACCGCTGCTCAGACTGCTGTTCAGACCGCTGCTCAGACCGCTGCTCAGACCGCTGTTCAGACCGCTGTTCAGACCGCTGTTCAGACCGCTGCTCAGACCGCTGTTCAGACCGCTGCTCAGACCGCTGCTCAGACCGCTGTTCAGACCGCTGTTCAGACCGCTGCACAGACCGCTGTTCAGACCCCGCTGCTCAGACCGCTGTTCAGACCGCTGCTCAGACCGCTGTTCAGACCGCTGTTCAGACCGCTGCTCAGACCGCTGCTCAGACCGCTGCTCAGACCGCTGCTCAGACCGCTGTTCAGACCGCTGCTCAGACCGCTGTTCAGACCGCTGTTCAGACCGCTGCTCAGACCGCTGTTCAGACCGCTGCTCAGACCGCTGCACATCCGCAGGTCACGATGCTCTAGCACGCCGTGAGAATACTTGATGATAGTAGATGGTATTAGGTTGGTTGGTTTGCAGAACCTTCCGTAAACCATAGTCCTAAACTTAAACACTCAGAATGAATGACCAAACTGTTAACCTTAGAGAATGAATGACCAAACATTTAACCTTAGAGAATGACTGACCAAACTGTTAACCTTAGAGAATGAATGACCAAACTGTTAACCTTAGAGAATGAATGACCAAACTGTTAACCTTAGAGAATGAATGACCAAACTGTTAACCTTAGAGAATGAATGACAAAACTGTTAACCTTAGAGAATGAATGACCAAACTGTTAACCTTAGAGAATGAATGACAAAACTGTTAACCTTAGAGAATGAATGACCAAACTGTTAACCTTAGAGAATGAATGACCAAACATTTAACCTTAGAGAATGAATGACCAAACATTTAACCTTAGAGAATGAATGACAAAACTGTTAACCTTAGAGAATGAATGACCAAACATTTAACCTTAGAGAATGAATGACCAAACTGTTAACCTTAGAGAATGAATGACCAAACTGTTAACCTTAGAGAATGAATTACCAAACTGTTAACCTTAGAGAATGAATTACCAAACTGTTAACCTTAGAGAATGAATTACCAAACTGTTAACCTTAGAGAATGAATGACAAAACTGTTAACCTTAGAGAATGAATGACCAAACATTTAACCTTAGAGAATGAATGACCAAACATTTAACCTTAGAGAATGAATGACCAAACTGTTAACCTTAGAGAATGAATGACCAAACATTTAACCTTAGAGAATGAATGACCAAACTGTTAACCTTAGAGAATGAATGACCAAACTGTTAACCTTAGAGAATGAATGACCAAACTGTTAACCTTAGAGAATGAATGACCAAACATTTAACCTTAGAGAATGAATTACCAAACTGTTAACCTTAGAGAATGAATTACCAAACATTTAACCTTAGAGAATGAATTACCAAACATTTAACCTTAGAGAATGAATTACCAAACTGTTAACCTTAGAGAATGAATTACCAAACATTTAACCTTAGAGAATGAATTACCAAACATTTAACCTTAGAGAATGAATTACCAAACATTTAACCTTAGAGAATGAATGACCAAACTGTTAACCTTAGAGAATGAATGACCAAACCGTTAACCTTAGAGAATGAATGACCAAACTGTTAACCTTAGAGAATGAATGACCAAACTGTTAACCTTAGAGAATGAATGACCAAACTGTTAACCTTAGAGAATGAATGACCAAACTGTTAACATTAGAGAATGAATTACCAAACTGTTAACCTTAGAGAATGAATGACCAAACTGTTAACATTAGAGAATGAATGACCAAACTGTTAACCTTAGAGAATGAATTACCAATCTGTTAACCTTAGAGAATGAATGACCAATCTGTTAACCTTAGAGAATGAATGACCAAACTGTTACCCTTAAAGAATGAATGCATCAAACTAGACGTTTATCCACTACATGTCAAATTTTGAAGGGGAACTATGAGATCTTGTTGAGGCTGAAATACAGCCCTGTAAATCACATCCACTCTGCACTAAAAGCCCTTTTCAGATGTTCAGAGATGTTTACTATAAAGACAGAGATTTAGAGCAGGTTATAGCCATGTCAAAACACTAGTGACCATGACTGTTACTAGTGTGTGTGTGTGTGTGTGTGTGGGGGGGGGGGGGGGGGGGGGGGGGGGGGGGGGGACCAGAAGTACCCACAAGAATAGTAACCCCAAAACATTTGACCAACTGGGGACATTTTATTGGTCCCCCCATGAAACTGTCTCTCATGAGGACTGCCACAGGAAAGGAAGACCCAGAGTTACCTCTGCTGCAGAGGATACGTTCATTAGAGTTATCAGCCTCAGAAATTACAGCCCAAATAAATGCTTCTGAGTTCAAGTAACAGACACTATCTCAATATTATTTGATCAGAGGAGACTGTGTGAATCAGGTCGAATTGCTGCAAAGAAACCACTACTAAAGGACACCAATAATAAGAAGAGACTTGTTTGGGCCAAGAAACACGAGCAATGAACATTAGAGCAAAGGAAATCTGTCCTTTGGTCTGATGAGTCCAAATGTGAGTTTTTTGTTTCCAACAGCCCTGTCTTTGTGAGGCATGGTGTGGGTGAACGGATGATCTCTGCGTGTCTTTTTCCCACCGTGAAGCATGGAGGAGGAGGTGTGATGGTGTGGGGGTGCTTTTCTGGTGACATTGTCAGTGATTTATGAAGAATTCAAGGCACACTTAACCAGCATGGCTACCACATCATTCTGCAGCGATACACCATCCCATCTGGTTTGGGCTTAGTGGGACTATCATCTGTTTTTCTACAGGACGGCTACCCAACACACCTCCAGGCTGTGTAAGGGCTATTTGACCAAGAAGGAGAGATGAGTTCTGCATCAGATTACTTGGCCTCCACAATACCTCGACCTCAACCCAATTGAGACGGTTTGGGAGGAGTTGGACTGCAGAGTGAAGGAAAAGCAGCCAACATATGCTCAGCATATGTGGGAAGTCCTTCAAGACTGTTGGAAAAGCATTCCAGGTGAAGCTGGTTGAGAGAATGCCAAAGAGTGTGCAAAACTGTCATCGGGGGGGGGGGGGGGGGGGGGTGGCTACTTTGAACAATCTCAAATATAAAACGTATTTGGATTTGTTGAGACTTTTTTTTGGTTACTACATGTGTTATTTCATAGTTTTGATGTCCACAATGTAGAAAATAGTAAAACTAAAGAAAAACAGTTGAATGAGTCGGTGTGTCCAAACTGTTGACTGGTACTGTGTGTGTATGTGTGAAGCCAGCCAGAGGAGAGGGCAGTATGTTTGAGCAGTTGTTGACTGGTACTGTGTGTGTATGTGTGAAGCCAGCCAGAGGAGAGGACAGTATGTTTGAGCAGTTGTTGACTGGTACTGTGTGTGTATGTGTGAAGCCAGCCAGAGGAGAGGACAGTATGTTTGAGCAGTTGTTGGTGCCAGAGTGTTTTAAAGCAGAAATAGGGCTTAGAGGTCAATAATATGGAAGTGTTAGCTCAGCTTCCCCACCTGCCAAACACAAAGAAACATAAACACACTAACACAACTAAAATACTCTATGTCCCAAATGTCACTTGATTCCCCATGTAGTGCACTACTTTAGACCAGGGCCCTATGGGGAATGGCACCCTATTCCCTATGTAGTGCACTACTTTAGACCAGAGCCATATGGGGAATGGCACCCTATTCCCTATGTAGTGCACTACTTTAGACCAGAGCTCTATGGGGAATGGCACCCTATTCCCTATGTAGTGCACTACTTTAGACCAGAGCCCTATGGGGAATGGCACCCTATTCCCTATGTAGTGCACTACTTTAGACCAGGGCCCTATGGGGAATGGCACCCTATTCCCTATGTAGTGCACTACTTTAGACCAGGGCCCTATGGGGAATGGCACCCTATTCCCTATGTAGTGCACTACTTTAGACCAGAGCCCTATGGGGAATGGCACCCTATTCCCTATGTAGTGCACTACTTTAGACCAGGGCCCTATGGGGAATGGCACCCTATTCCCTATGTAGTGCACTACTTTAGACCAGAGCCATATGGGGAATGGCACCCTATTCCCTATGTAGTGCACTACTTTAGACCAGAGCTCTATGGGGAATGGCACCCTATTCCCTATGTAGTGCACTACTTTAGACCAGAGCCCTATGGGGAATGGCACCCTATTCCCTATGTAGTGCACTACTTTAGACCAGGGCCCTATGGGGAATGGCACCCTATTCCCTATGTAGTGCACTACTTTAGACCAGAGCCATATGGGGAATGGCACCCTATTCCCTATGTAGTGCACTACTTTAGACCAGAGCTCTATGGGGAATGGCACCCTATTCCCTATGTAGTGCACTACTTTAGACCAGAGCCCTATGGGGAATGGCACCCTATTCCCTATGTAGTGCACTACTTTAGACCAGAGCTCTATGGGGAATGGCACCCTATTCCCTATGTAGTGCACTACTTTAGACCAGAGCCCTATGGGGAATGGCACCCTATTCCCTATGTAGTGCACTACTTTAGACCAGGGCCCTATGGGGAATGGCACCCTATTCCCTATGTAGTGCACTACTTTAGACCAGGGCCCTATGGGGAATGGCACCCTATTCCCTATGTAGTGCACTACTTTAGACCAGGGCCCTATGGGGAATGGCACCCTATTCCCTATGTAGTGCACTACTTTAGACCAGGGCCCTATGGGGTATGGCACCCTATTCCCTATGTAGTGCACTACTTTCGACCAGGGTCCTATGGGGAATGGCACCCTATTCCCTATGTAGTGCACTACTTTAGACCAGGGCCCTATGGGGAATGGCACCCTATTCCCTATGTAGTGCACTACTTTAGACCAGGGTCCTATGGGGAATGGCACCATATTCCCTATGTAGTGCACTACTTTAGACCAGAGCCCTATGGGGAATGGCACCCTATTCCCTATGTAGTGCACTACGTTTGATCAGGGCCCATAGCACTCTTGTCAAAAAAAAAATCTAGGGTCTAGGGTGCAATTTGGGACACACTGCACCGCTTCATATTGCCTTGCTGAAGCGGTAGGAGAGAGGTCCTGTGTCCGTGGAAATCCAGGGCTCGAGAGGTTCGTTGTTTTCCCAGAAATGATTGGGTTTATATTGGGCGTTCCCTCCCGTTTTGAAGCATCTGCTTGGCATTCTTATGACAGAGAGAAAACGCCCAGGACAGGTTCTCTAAGCTCTTAGAACTCTTTAGAACACTCCTCCAGATGCTTTCACCCAATCGTGTTGTTGATCTACTACAACACAATGACGAGATGACATGTTATATTAGGGGTATGTCTTGTTATAACACAATGAAGAGATGCCATGTCTATAATTTAGCCCAAACAACTACCTCTTTCCCTACGGTATTCATTCAGTTATTTATTTTGCTCCTTTGCACCCCATTATTTATATCTCTACTTTGCACATTCTTCCACTGCAAATCTACCATTCCAGTGTTTTACTTGCTATATTGTATTTACTTTGCCACCATGGCCTTTTTTTGCCTTTATCTCCCTTATCTCACTTCATTTGCTCACATCGTATATAGACTTGTTTATACTGTATTATTGACTGTATGTTTGTTTATTCCATGTGTAACTCTGTGTCGTTGTATGTGTCGAACTGCTTTGCTTTATCTTGGCCAGGTCGCAGTTGTAAATGAGAACTTGTTCTGGTTAAATAAAGGTTAAATAAATAAAACATGTCATATCAGGGTTATGTCTTGTTATAACACAATGAAGAAATAATATGTTATATCAGGGTTATGTCTTGTTATAACACAATGAAGAGATGACATGTCATATCAGGGTTATGTCTTGTCAGGGTTATGTCTTGTTATAACACAATGAAGAGATGACATGTCATATCAGGGTTATGTCTTGTTATAACACAATGAAGAGCTGACATGTTATATCAGGGTTATGTCTTGTCAGGGTTATGTCCTGTTATAACACAATGAAGAGATGACATGTCATATCAGGGTTATGTCTTGTTATAACACAATGAAGAGCTGACATGTTATATCAGGGTTATGTCTTGTCAGGGTTATGTCCTGTTATAACACAATGAAGAAATAACATGTTATATCAGGGTTATGTCTTGTTATAACACAATGAAGAGATGACATGTCATATCAGGGTTATGTCTTGTTATAACACAATGAAGAGATGACATGTTATATCAGGGTTATGTCTTGTTATAACACAATGAAGAGATGACATGTCATATCAGGGTTATGTCTTGTTATAACACAATGAAGAGATGACATGTTATATCAGGGTTATGTCTTGTTATAACACAATGAAGAGATGACATGTCATATCAGGGTTATGTCTTGTTATAACACAATGAAGAGATGACATGTTATATCAGGGTTATGTCTTGTCAGGGTTATGTCTTGTTATAACACAATGAAGAGATGACATGTTATATCAGGGTTATGTCTTGTTGTTCTGGTAACAACATTCTGGATAAGTTCTGTTTAACATTTAGGGTAATGTTCCCCTAAGTCATGCTTAACCGGCTCACAGGAGGTTTTTGCTAACACACTGTGCATACAATGTTCCCGTAACTAACAGAAAACGAGGCATTAAAACATCAGGCGAACTTTACTTGTAATATTACAAAAACGTTCTCTCTCCCTAGAATTGATAGCTAGGGGGGTGTAGCTCTGGGGTAGCAAGACAAATAAAGGGAGGAGCCACGGAACATTGTGTCAGAAAGAGAGTTATATTCTGGGTGCACACCTGCAGCCTCTGCTGGGTTAACACTGTGTGTGTGTGTGTGTGTGTGTGTGTGTGTGTGTGTGTGTGTGTGTGTGTGTGTTGTGTGTGTGTGTTGTGTGTGTGTGTGTGTGTGTGTGTGTGTGTGTGAAAAAGACAGAGATAGATTGTGTGTCGGTGCGGGGGTGGGCTGGAGGCCGGAATGAGCGTGGTTGAAGGGACTAGTGATCTGGCATCAGTGTTCCACTCTGCTCTGGGGGCTTCCACTATAAACAGAGACATGGGAAACACCAGCCCTGTTTACGTCAACCATCTCCCAGCTTCACTGAGCCCCAGACCTCTCCCCAGCCATATACAGCCCCATCCCTCTCCCGAGCTTTATACACCAGCCCTATACCCCAGGCACTGCCCTATACCCCAGCCCTATACCCCAGCCCTATACCCCAGGCACTGCCCTATACCCCAGCCCTGTACCCCAGCCCTATACCCCAGGCCAAGCCTTGTACCCCAGGCACTGCCCTATACCCCAGCCCTATACCCCAGTTCCATACCCCAGCCCTATACCCCAGCCCCATACCCCAGCCCTATACCCCAGCCCCAGTCCTATACCCCAGTCCTATACCCCAGCCCCAGTCCTATACCCCAGTCCTATACCCCAGCCCCAGTCCTATACCCCAGTTCCATACCCCAGCCCTATAAGCCAGCCTTACACCCCAGCCTTATACCCCAGCCCTATACCCCAACCCCAGTTCTAGACCCCAGTTCCATACCCCAGCCCTATACCCCAGCCCTATACCCCAGCCCTATACCCCAGCCCTATACCCCAGCCCTATACCCCAGCCCTATACCCCAGCCCCAGTTCTAGACCCCAGTTCCATACCCCAGCCCCAGCCCTATACCCCAGCCCTATACCCCAGCCCTATACCCCAGCCCTATACCCCAGCCCCAGTTCTAGACCCCAGTTCCATACCCCAGCCCCAGCCCTATAAGCCAGCCCTATACCCCAGCCCTATACCCCAGTTCCATACCCCAGCCCTATAAGCCAGCCCTATACCCCAGCCCTATACCCCAGTTCCATACCCCAGCCCTATAAGCCAGCCCTATACCCCAGCCCTATACCCCAGTTCCATACCCCAGCCCTATAAGCCAGCCCTATACCCCAGACCTATACCCCAGTTCCATACCCCAGCCCTATAAGTCAGCTTTATACCCCAGACCTATACCCCATTCCCAGTTCTATACCCTAGCCTTATACTCCAGTCACTCAGGATCCAAGGCGATAATTGTCATTCGTCCAGGTCCCCAGGATGTCAGGAAATACCTTCAGAACTGACCACTATGGGCAACGCTGTTACCATCAAGACGGCTTGCAGTAAGCAGCTAGCTAGTGCATTGTGGATGGGGATGGAGGCTTGCATATGGCTAGTGCATTGTGGATGGGGATGGGGGCTTGCAGATGGCTAGTGCATTGTGGATGGGGATGGAGGCTTGCAGATGTCTAGTGCATTGTGGATGGGGATGGGGGCTTGCAGATGGCTAGTGCATTGTGGATGGGGATGGAGGCTTGCAGATGTCTAGTGCATTGTGGATGGTGGCTTGCAGATGGCTAGTGCATTGTGGATGGGGATGGAGGCTTGCAGATGGCTAGTGCATTGTGGATGGGGATGGATGCTTGCAGATGGCTAGTGCATTGTGGATGGGGATGGAGGCTTGCAGATGGCTAGTGCATTGTGGATGGGGATGGGGGCTTGCAGCTAGCTAGTGCATTGTGGATGGGGATGGATAAAATCGAGCACACAGCGATGCAATCTCCATAGACAAACACAGGCTGTAGAATGGCCTTACTGAAGAGCTCAGTGACTTTTAACGTGGCACCGTCATAGGATGCCACTGTTTCAACAAGCCAAGTTTGTCAGTAATCTGCAGTAATCTGTGAGCTGCTCTGACAGCTGGTGCTTAAAGCTAGTGAGGGAGATAAGTGTTTCCAGTTTCAGAGATTTTTGTAGTTCGTTCCAGTCATTGGCAGCAGAGAACTGGAAGGAGAGGCGGCCAAAGAAAGAATTGGTTTTGGGGGTGACTAGAGAGATATACCTGCTGGAGCAGGTATTGAGAAGCGCCCCTGCATGATGGGGTAGATTGAATGGTATTTCTACTGGAGCATCATGTCAGCAGCCATCTTGAGCAGGCCTCAGCCAGTGTTTGGATAGGGGAGGACCTACTGTAAGCAGTGTGGAGTGGAATCTTCCTCTCACTCTCTCTATTTATCTATCTCCCTCTCCAGCGCTCTCTCCAAGACGAATTATGGGTTACAGGGTTAAAACAGAAACAAGGTTACATTGATTGATTAAGGTTAGGGCTATGGTTTGGGAAAGGCTTCATTTTAACATAAAGTATCATCAGGTATTCTCACGGCATGCTGGAGCATTGTGAATGGCAGTGGTGTAGTGGTCTGAGCAGAGGGCTCTGGCTCCGAGCATCACAAGTTCTCGCTCCCTCTTTCTCGCTCCCTCTCTCTCTCTCTCTTTCTCAGTCTTGCTCCTTTCTCTCCCTCTCTCTCTCTCTCTCTCTCTCTCTCTCTCTCTTTGTCTTGCTCCTCTCTCTCTCTCTCTCTCTCTCTCTATTTCTCCTTCTCTCTGTCTTGCTCCTCTCTCTCTCTCTCCTTCTCTCTCTCCATCTCTCCCCCTCTCCCTCTCTCCCTCTCCTTCTCTCTCCCCCCCTCTCTCTCCCGCTTCTCTCCCTCTCTCTCTCTCTTTCTCTCTCTATTTCTCTATTTCTTCTTCTCTGTCTTGCTCCTCTCTCCTTCTATCTCTCCCTCTCCTCTCTCTCCATCTCTCCCCCTCTCCCTCTCTCCCTCTCTCTACATAACACACCACATAACATGGCAGCCAGTCAACCCAGCTTACACAACCATACTGTTTAAGAGGAGCGGAGGAGTGGAGCTGGCTCATCACACACAGATATGCTCTCATACCCGCCAAGAGTGAAGGGTCAAATTACGTCATTGTCACCTGGTCTTCTAAGACAGGCTTCAAGGCATTTAGTTTGTCAATGAAAACACTTTCCTAAACAAAAAGAAAGCGAGAGAGAGACTGAGAAAGAAAAGAAAGAGAGAGACAGAGGGAGAGAGAGAAAGAGGGGGGAGAGAGAGAGGGAGCGAGTGAGAGAAGACGAGAGGAAGAGAGAGAGACAGAGAGGGGGAGGGTGTCGGAGAGGGGGAGAGAGAGAGAGAGAGAGAGAGACAGAGAGAGAGGGGGGGGTGTCAGAGAGGGTTGGAAGAGGTTATCAGATCTCACTCTAATTACACACCTGGTTACCCTCTGAGATAGTGTGTGGTGTCTCGGGAATCAAATGCATCATTGTCACTGTGGCGTAAGTTATGTACTTGTGAGTGTGTGTGCGGTGGGTGTTAGGCAGTGGGGGAGGAATAGAGGAGGGAGGGAGGCATTGCTGGTGGTGGAGCTGCTGGGGGAAGGTTCAGGGCTGGGGGTTGGGGTGCTGGGGGTAGGTTTAGGGTTGGGGTTGGGGTGCTGGGGTTGGGGTTGGGGTACTTGGGGAAGGTTTGGGGTTGGGGTGCTGGGAGAAGGTTCAGGGTTGGGGTTGGGGTGCTGGGGGAAGGTTTGGGTTTGGGGTGCTGGGAGAAGGGTCAGGGCTGGGGTTGGGGTGCTGGGGGAAGGTTCAGGGCTGGGGTTGGGGTGCTGGGGGAAGGTTCAGGGTTGGGGGTTGGGGTGCTGGGGGAAGGTTTGGGGTTGGGTGCTGGGAGAAGGGTCAGGGCTGGGGTTGGGGTGCTGGGGGAAGGTTCAGGGTTGGGGTTGGGGTGCTGGGGGAAGGTTCAGGGTTGGGGTGCTGGGGGAAGGTTCAGGGTTGGGGTTGGGGTGCTGGGGGAAGGTTCAGGGCTGGGGTGGTGGTGCTGGGGGAGGTTGATATAGAAAGATGTTTTGGGGTGCCATAGATAGAGGGATGGGGGGATAGTGGGGAGAGATGTTCAGAAAGAAGGGGTTGTTGTGGATCTTTACAGGTGAGGACATCTTTCCTATGTGCATCGGCCAGGGGTCAATTTGGGAAACATCCACGTATGCCTCACTCTCACACTCCCACACACACACAGACATAGACACACACACACACAGACACAGAAACACGCTCCTATCTGACTAACAAACACTGGTATCTAAATTAATTCCTCCTCGGGGAGTCAGCCAAGGGCCATGGGCGATTTGAGAGAAAAGATTCCCGGAAAAAAAGCTTCATCATTGGAACAACGCTCTCATTAGTAACCCCATACGAGAGAGAGAGAGAGAAACAGAGAGAGAGAGAGAGACAGACAGAGAGAGAGAGCGATAGAGGGATATATAGATGGGGGAGAGATAGGGAGAGAAAGAGAGAGGGGAGATAGAGAGAGAGGGACATAGAGATGGGGGGAGAGATAGGGAGAGAGAGAGAGAGCGAGAGATAAAGAGAGGAAAGGAGAGAGAGAGGGGTATTTTTAAAAGCGAGACTCCCAAGAAGCAGAACCAACAGGAAGTTGTTAAACTGTGAACCAATAAAAATGTGTCAGATATAGTGTATCATCAACGACCTCTGTAATAGAACATCATATGATTCGCATATATCAGCTTTCATTTCCTGCTGTGTTCAGGACCAATATCCTGCTGTGTTCAGGACCAATATCCTGCTGTGGTCAGGACCAATATCCTGCTGTGGTCAGGACCAATATCCTGCTGTGGTCAGGACTAATATCCTGCTGTGGTCAGGACCAATATCCTGCTGTGGTCAGGACCAATATCCTGCTGTGGTCAGGACTAATATCCTGCTGTGGTCAGGACCAATATCCTGCTGTGGTCAGGACTAATATCCTGCTGTGGTCAGGACCAATATCCTGCTGTGGTCAGGACCAATATCCTGCTGTGGTCAGGACTAATATCCTGCTGTGGTCAGGACCAATATCCTGCTGTGGTCAGGACCAATATCCTGCTGTGGTCAGGACCAATATCCTGCTGTGGTCAGGACCAATATCCTGCTGTGGTCAGGACCAATATCCTGCTGTGGTCATGACCAATATCCTGCTGTGGTCAGGACTAATATCCTGCTGTGGTCAGGACCAATATCCTGCTGTGGTCAGGACCAATATCCTGCTGTGGTCAGGACCAATATCCTGCTGTGGTCATGACCAATATCCTGCTGTGGTCAGGACTAATATCCTGCTGTGGTCAGGACCAATATCCTGCTGTGGTCAGGACTAATATCCTGCTGTGGTCAGGACCAATATCCTGCTGTGGTCAGGACCAATATCCTGTTGTGGTCAGGACCAATATCCTGCTGTGGTCATGACCAATATCCTGCTGTGGTCAGGACTAATATCCTGCTGTGGTCAGGACCAATATCCTGCTGTGGTCAGGACCAATATCCTGCTGTGGTCAGGACTAATATCCTGCTGTGGTCAGGACCAATATCCTGCTGTGGTCAGGACCAATATCCTGCGTGTGTGTGTGTGTTTGTTTGTTGATGTGTTTAACTTTTCTTGTGGGGATCAGAAGTCCCCACACGAATTGTAAACAAAGAATGTTTGACCACCCGGGGACATTTTGTTGGTCCCCACACGGTCCAATCTATTTCTAGGGGGTTTATGGTAGAGTTAGGTTTAGATGTTTGGGTTAAGGTTAAGGTTAGGGTTAGGGTTAAGGTTAGTTTTATGGTTAGGGTAAGAGTATGGTTTAGGGTTAGGAGCTAGGGTTAGGTTTAGGGTAGAGTTAGGTTTAGGTGTTTGGGTTAAGGTTAAGGTTAGGGTTAGGGTTAGGGTTAAGGTTAGTTTTATGGTTAGGGTAAGAGTATGGTTTAGGGTTAGGAGCTAGGGTTAGGTTTAGGGTGGAGTTAGGTTTGGGTTAGGGTTAGGGTTAAGGTTAGTTTTATGGTTAGGGTAAGAGTATGGTTTAGGGTTAGGAGCTAGGGTTAGGTTTAGGGTAGAGCTAGGTTTAGGTGTTTGGGTTAAGGTTAAGGTTAGGGTTAGGGTTAAGGTTAGGTTTATGGTTAGGGTAAGAGTATGGTGTGTGTCAAATCAGAGGGCATGTTGTCCGGTCCTCTGGCAGTCTCTATGGGGGTGCCACAGGGTTCAATTCTCAGGCAGACTCTTTTCTCTGTATATAGGAAACATTTTGGGGCTGTTGCTGGGCAACACTGACTTTCAACTCCCTCCAAAGATTTTCTATGGGGTTGAGATCTAGAGACTGGCTAGGCCACTCCAGGACCTTGAAAGGCTTCTTACGAAGCCACTCCTTCGTTGCCCGGGCGGTGTGTTTGGGATCATTGTCATGCTGAAAGACCCAGCCACGTTTCATCTTCATGGCCCTTGCTGATGGAAGGAGGTTTTCACTCAAAATCTCACGATACATGGCCCCATTCATTCTTTCCTTTACAAGGATCAGTCGTCCTGGTCCCTTTGCAGAAAAACAGCCCCAAAGCATGATGTTTCCACCCCCATGCTTCACAGTAGGTATGGTGTTCTTTGGATGCAACTCAGCATTCTTTGTCCTCCAAACACGACGAGTTGAGTTTTTACCAAAAAGTTATATTTTGGTTTCATCTGACCATATGACATTCTCCCAATCTTCTTCTGGATCATCCAAATGCTCTCTAGCTAACTTCAGACGGGCCTGGACATGTACTGGCTTAAGCAGGGGGACACGTCTGGCACTAGGATTTGAGTCCCTGGCGGCGTAGTGTGTTACTGATGGTAGGCTTTGTTACTTTGGTCCCAGCTCTCTGCAGGTCATTCACTAGGTCAATTTTGTTTCTGGTGTCCTTTGACAGGTCTTTGGTCTTGGCCATAGTGGAGTTTGGAGTGTGACTGTTTGAGGTTGTGGACAGGTGTCTTTTATACTAATAACAAGTTCAAACAGGTGCCATTAATACAGGTACGAGTGGAGGACAGAGGAGCCTCTTAAAGAAGAAGTTACAGGTCTGTGAGAGCCAGAAATCTTGCTTGTTTGTTGGTGACCAAATACTTTTTTTCCACCATAATTTGCAAATAAATTCATCAAAAATCCTACAATGTGATTTTCTGGATTTCTTTTCTCATTTTGTCTGTCATAGTTGAAGTGTACCTAAATTACAGGCCTCTCTCATCTTTTTAAGTGGGAGAACTTGCACAATTGGTGGCTGACCAACTACTTTTTTGCCCCACTGTATGTACAGTGCCTTCAGAAAGTTTTCAGACCCCTTGACTTTTTCCACATGTTGTTAAGTTACAGCCTTATTCTAAAATGTATTAAATTGTTTCCCCCCCCCCCCCCCCCCCCCCTCATCAATCTACACACAATACACCATAATGACAAAGTAAAAACAGGTCTTAAGACATTTTTGCTAATTCATTAAAGAAAAATAGAAATATCACATTTACATAAGTATTCAGACCCTTTACTCAGTACTTTGTTGAAGCACCTTTGGCAGCGATTACAGCCTGGAGTCTTCTTGGGTATGAGGCTACAAGCTTGGCACACCTGTATTTGGAGAGTTTATCCCATTCTTCTCTGCAGATCCTCTCAAGCTCTGTCAGGTTGGATGGGGAGAGTTGCTGCAGAGCTATTTTCAGGTCTCTCCAGAGATGTTCGATCAGGTTTAAGTCCGGGCTGTGGCTGAGCCACTCAATGACATTCAGAGAGTTGTCCCGAAGCCACTCCTGTGCTGTCTTGGCTGTGTCCTGTTGGAAGGTGATCCTGTAACCACTGTATACAGATTTTTCTATTGTGTTATTGACTGTATGTTGGTTTATCCCATGTCACTCAGTTCCAGGTTGGATGGTGTTTTCAGGTTTCTCTTGTTTGTTTGATAGAGCATTTGCTGTATATCTTGGAAATAAGAATCTTTGGTAGTAGGAATCCTTCCAGGTTATTTAGTCCAAAATCAGGTTGTAGGTTTTGAGTTTTGATTTGGAGTGAAGGTTGTTGTGGAGGGTAGTATCCTGTATATGTCCTTGCTGAAAAATCCAAGTTTATCTAACTCTAAATATATATGTTTTATAAAACCATGCTGAAAAATGCAGGAGCTCATCTGCTCATGACCTCATTACCTGGTTATGTGTGTTGCTAGTATGTACTAACTGGCCTGAAAAATACAGTTTTTTATTTTTATTTTTTAAGTATAACATTCCTAACGAAAATCAGAAGACTGGATAGTTTTCAACGTGAAGCCATGCGAGCAATGTAGAGCTAATCTGGCAGCCCTGTTTTGAGCCATTTGGAGCTTTTTTCTTTGCTGCAGATGACCATATAACTGGACAGTACTCTAAGTGTTATAAGACCAGGGATTGACCATATAACTGGACAGTACTCTAAGTGTTATAAGACCAGGGATTGACCATATAACTGGACAGTATTCTAAGTGTTATAAGACCAGGGATTGACCATATAACTGGACAGTACTCTAAGTGTGATAGGACCAGGGATTGACCATATAACTGGACAGTACTGTAAGTGTGATAGGACCAGGGATTGACCATATAACTGGACAGTACTGTAAGTGTGATAGGACCAGGGATTGACCATATAACTGGACAGTACTCTAAGTGTGATAAGACCAGGGATTGACCATATAACTGGACAGTACTCTAAGTGTCATAGGACCAGGGATTGACCATATAACTGGACAGTACTGTAAGTGTGATAGGACCAGGGATTGACCATATAACTGGACAGTACTGTAAGTGTGATAGGACCAGGGATTGACCATATAACTGGACAGTACTCTAAGTGTGATAAGACCAGGGATTGACCATATAACTGGACAGTACTCTAAGTGTGATAAGACCAGGGATTGACCATATAACTGGACAGTACTCTAAGTGTGATAGGACCAGGGATTGACCATATAACTGGACAGTACTCTAAGTGTGATAAGACCAGGGATTGACCATATAACTGGACAGTACTCTAAGTGTGATAGGACCAGGGATTGACCATATAACTGGACAGTACTCTAAGTGTGATAAGACCAGGGATTGACCATATAACTGGACAGTACTCTAAGTGTGATAGGACCAGGGACAGTACTCTACGTGTGATAGGACCAGGGATTGACCTAATAACCGGACAGTACTGTAAGTGTGATAGGACCAGGGATTGACCATATAACTGGACAGTACTCTAAGTGTGATAAGACCAGGGATTGACCATATAACTGGACAGTACTCTAAGTGTGATAGGACCAGGGATTGACCATATAACTGGACAGTACTCTAAGTGTGATAAGACCAGGGATTGACCATATAACTGGACAGTACTCTAAGTGTGATAGGACCAGGGACAGTACTCTACGTGTGATAGGACCAGGGATTGACCTAATAACCGGACAGTACTGTAAGTGTGATAGGACCAGGGATTGAATCACCTGATTCAGTGTGTTAGATGTTACATACTCTGAACATTTTCTTGTAAGAGCAATTCCCTTACCCATCTTCTTCGGGATCGGTGTCCCTTCCGCCGGGATGGTTAAGCTAATGTAGGCTAATGCGATTACCTTGAGGTTGTAAGTAACAAGAACATTTCCCAGGACATAGACATATCTGATATTGGCAGAAAGCTTAAATTCTTGTTAATCTAACTGCACTGTCCAATTTACAGTAGATATTACAGTGAAAGAATATCATGCTACTGTTTGAGGAGAGTACAACTTTGCACATACACTGCTGCCATCTAGTGGTCAAAATATATATTGCACCAGGGCTGGAATAATACATTAATAATATTTTGAAAATTGAAAAAAGGGGCAGATCCTTAACCTTTCTGATCTCCCCATCCCGGATCCGGGTTCGTGAATACAGACTCAAGCTCATTACCATAACGCAACGTTAACTATTCATGAAAATCGCAAATGAAATGAAATAAATATGCTAGCTCTCAAGCTTAGCCTTTTGTTAACAACACTGTCATCTCAGATTTTCAAAATATGCTTCTCAACCATTGCAAAACAAGCATTTGTGTAACAGTATTGATGGCTAATGTAGCATTTAGCATTAGCATTCAGCTGGCAACATTTACACAAAAAAACAGAAAAGCATTCAAAAAAATCATTTACCTTTGAAGAACTTCAGATGTTTTCAATGAGGAGACTCTCAGATAGCAAATGTTCAGTTTTTCCTGAAAGATTATTTGTTTAGGACAAATCGCTCCGTTTTCTGCGTCACGTTTAGCTATGAAAAAACCCCTGTATCCAGGATTGTGTAAATCTATCAGCAAGCTCATTAGCATAACACAACGTTAACTATTTATGAAAATCGCAAATGAAATGAAATAAATATGCCATCTCTCAAGCTTAGCCTTTTGTAAACAACACTGTCATCTCAGATTTTCAAAATATGCTTCTCAACCATAGGAAAACAATCATTTGTGTAAAAGTAGCTAGCTAGAGTTAGCATTTCGCGTTAGCATTTAGCGTTAGCATTAGCGTTAGCATCCAGCACGCAACATTAACAAAAACATAAAAGCCTTCAAATAAAATAATTTACCTTTGAAGAACTTCTGATGTTTTCAATGAGGATACTCTCAGTTAGATAGCAGATGCTCAGTTTTTCCAAAAAGATTCCTTGTGTATTAGAAATAGCTCCGTTTTATACATCACATTTGGCTACCAAAAAAAATCCATAAATTCAGTCCTCAAAACGCAAACTTTTTTCCAAATTAACTCCATAATATCGACTGAAAACATGGCAAACGTTGTTTAGAATCAATCCTCAAGGTGTTTTTCACATATCTCTTCATTGATACATCGTTCTTGGAAACATGCTTTCTCTCCTGAATCCCAGGAGAAAATGCCTGCACCTGAAGATTACGCACAAATTTAGACAAAGGACACCGGGCGGACCTCTGGAAAATGTAGTCTCTTATGGCCAATCTTCCAATGATATGCCTACAAATACGTCACAATGCTGCTAAGACCTTGGGCGAACGACAGAAAGTGTAGGCTCATTCCTTGCGCAATCACAGCCATATAAGGAGAGAATGGAAAACAGAGCTTCAGAAATTCTGCTAATTCCTGGGTGATGCATCATCTTGGTTTCGCCTGTAGAATGAGTTCTGGGGCACTTACAGACAAAATCTTTGCAGATTCTGAAACTTCAGAGTGTTTTCTTTCCAAAACTGTCAAGAATATGCATAGTCGAGCATCTTTTCGTGACAAAATATCGCGCTTAAAACGGGAACGTTTTTTATCCAAAAATGAAATAGCGCCCCTAGAGCTCTAAGAGGTTAAATTAAGAGATTTTTAATAATAATAGAAAGACCACATATTCACCCTGTACACCCTAATTCATAAACAAACAAACAAAAAGGCAAAGTCTTCTCATGCTTTGTTGATTTCAAAATAGCTTTTGACTCAATTTGACATGAGGGTCTGCCATACAAATTGATGGATAGTGGTGTTGGGGTAAAAACATTTGACATTATAAAATCCATGTACACAAACAACTGGCAAAAACACACATTTCTTTCCACAGGGCCGTGGGGTGAGACAGGGATGCAGCTTAAGCCCCACCTTATTCATCATATATATAAACGAATTGGCGAGGGAACTAGAACAGTCTGCAGCACCCGAGACTCACCCTATTGGAATCTGAAGTCAAATGTCTACTGTTTGGTGATGATCTGGTGCTTCCAACCAAGGAGGGTCTACAGCAGTACCTTGATCTTCTGCGCAGATTCTGTCAGACCTGGGCCCTGACAGACCTGGGCCCTGACAGACCTGGGCCCTGACAGACCTGGGCCCTGACAGACCTGGGCCCTGACAGACCTGGGCCCAGACAGACCTGGGCCCTGACAGACCTGGGCCCTGACAGACCTGGGCCCAGACAGACCTGGGCCCTGACAGACCTGGGCCCTGACAGACCTGGGCCCAGACAGACCTGGGCCCTGACAGACCTGGGCCCTGACAGACCTGGGCCCTGACAGACCTGGGCCCTGTCAGACCTGGGCCCTGACAGACCTGGGCCCTGACAGACCTGGGCCCTGACAGACCTGGGCCCAGACAGACCTGGGCCCTGACAGACCTGGGCCCAGACAGACCTGGGCCCAGACAGACCTGGGCCCTGACAGACCTGGGCCCAGACAGACCTGGGCCCAGACAGACCTGGGCCCTGACAGACCTGGGCCCTGACAGACCTGGGCCCTGACAGACCTGGGCCCTGACATTAAACTTCAGTAAGAAAAAAACAATGGTGTTCCAAAAAAGGTCCATTCGCCACAAACACAAATTCCACCTAGACACGGTTGACCTTTGCCCCAGAGCAAACAAAAAAACGATACATACCTCGGACTAAACATCAGCGCCACAGGTAACTTACACAAATCTGTGAACGAGCTGAGAGACAAGGCAAGAAGAGCCTTCTATGCCATCGAAAGGAACATACAATTCAACATACCAATTAGGATCTGGCTAAAAATACTTGAATCAGTTATAGAACCTAATGCCCTGTATGTCAGGTCAGGGGTCCGCTCACCAATCAAGAATTCCCAAAATGGGACAAACACCAAATTGAGACTCTGCACGCAGAATTCTGCAAAAAAATTCCTCTGTGTATAACGTAAAACAAAATCTAGAAAAGAGCAGTTTAGCACGAACTAAAGTTTATTTAGGGCTTTATCCGGGTAGATGGAATGAAGCGCATTGCAGTAGTCTAATCTAGACATGACTAAAGCATGGATATATTTTTTTGCATAATTTTTGGACAGAAAGTTTCTGATTTTTGCAACGTTACGTAGATTGAAAAATGCTGTCCTTGAAACAGTCTTGATTTGTTCGTCAAAAGAGAAATCAGGGTCCATAGTAACGCTGAGGTCCTTCACAGTTTTATTTGAGATTACTGTATAACCATCAGGATTAATTGTCAGATCCAATAAAATATATCTTTGTTTCTTGGAACCTAGAACTAACATCTCTGCTTTGTCCGAGTTTAAAAGTAAAACATTCGCAGCCCTCCACTTCCTTGAAAGGCTTCCAGGGAGGGCAATTTTGGGGCTTCACCATGTGTCATCGAAATGTACAGCTGTGCGTCGTCCGCATAGCAGTGAAAGTTAACATTATGTTTCCGAATGACATCACCAAGAGGTAAAATATATAGTGAAAACAATAATGGTCCTAAAACGGAACCTTGAGGAACACCAACATTTACAGTTGATTTGTCAGAGGACAAACCATGCACAGAAACAAACTGATATTTTTCCAACAGATAAGATCTGAACCAGGCCAGAACTTGTCCATGCAGACCAATTTGGGTTTCCAATCTTTCCAAAAGAATGAGGGGATCTGTCACGATCGTCCTCCTCTTCGTCTGAAGAGGAGAGGCGAGAAGGATCAGAGGACCAATATGCAACGTGGTAAGTGTCCATGGTGAATCTTTAATAAAGAAAGACTGAACACTATGCAAAAGAGTAACAAAAACAATAAACCAAATACGACCGTGAAGCTACAAAATGAGACCTGTGCTGACACAAGCCACTAACATAGACAATCACCCACAAACAAACAGTGCAACCCAGGCTACCTAAGTATGATTCTCAATCAGAGACAACTAATGACACCTGCCTCTGATTGAGAACCATACTAGGCCGAAAACATAGAACTGCCCCAAAACATAGAAAAACAAACATAGACTGCCCACCCAACTCACGCCCTGACCATACTACATAAATACAAAACAGAAATAAAGGTCAGAACGTGACAGTACCCCCCCCCAAAGGTGCGGACTCCGGCCGCAAAACCTTGACCTATAGGGGAGGGTCTGGGTGGGCGTCTGTCCGCGGTGGCGGCTCTGGCGCGGGACGCGGACCCCACCTCATCATTGTCTTAGTCCGCCTTATTGTCCGCCTCCGTGGCTTACTCAGCATGACCACCCCTCTCAATGACCCCACTGGACAGAGGGGCAGCTCGGGACAGAGGGACAGCTGCTCGGGACAGAGAGACAGCTGCTCGGGACAGAGAGACAGCTGCTCGGGACAGAGAGGCAGCTGCTCGGGACAGAGAGGCAGCTGCTCGGGACAGAGAGGCAGCTGCTCGGGACAGAGAGGCAGCTGCTCGGGACAGAGAGACAGCTGCTCGGGACAGAGAGACAGCTGCTCGGGACAGAGAGACAGCTGCTCTGGGCAGAGGGGCTCCGGCAGCGGCGCCGGACAGGCGGGAGGCTCCGGCAGCGGCGCCGGACAGGCGGGAGGCTCCGGCAGCGGCGCCGGACAGGCGGGAGGCTCCGGCAGAGGCGCCGGACAGGCGGGAGGCTCCGGCAGAGGCGCCGGACAGGCGGGAGGCTCCGGCAGAGGCGCCGGACAGGCGGGAGGCTCCGGCAGAGGCGCCGGACAGGCGGGAGGCTCCGGCAGAGGCGCCGGACAGGCGGGAGACTCCGGCAGAGGCGCCGGACAGGCGGGAGACTCCGGCAGCGGCGCCGGACAGACAGGAGGCTCCGGCAGCGGCGCCGGACAGGCGGGAGTCTCCGGCAGCGGGGGAGGCTCCGGCAGAGGCGCCGGACAGGCGGGAGGCTCCGGCAGAGGCGCCGGACAGGCGGGAGGCTCCGGCAGAGGCGCCGGACAGGCGGGAGGCTCCGGCAGAGACGCCGGACAGGCGGGAGGCTCCGGCAGCGCTGGAGAGGAGGAAGGCTCTGGTAGCGCCGGAGAGGCGAGAGCCCCTGCAAGGATGGGCCGGAGAGACAGCCTGGTACGGGGAGCTGCCACCGGAGGGCTGGTGCGTGGAGGTGGTGACGGATAGACCGGGCCGTGCAGGCGCACTGGAGCTCTTGAGCACCGAGCCTGCCCAACCTTACCCGGTTGAATGGTCCCGGTCGCCCTGCCAGTGCGGCGAGGTGGAATAGCCCGCACTGGGCTATGCAGGCGAACCGGGGACACCGTGCGCAAGGCTGGTGCCATGTAAGCCGGCCCAAGGAGACGCACTGGAGACCAGATGCGTAGAGCCGGCTTCATGGCACTTGGCTCGATGCCCACTCTAGCCCGGCCGATACGCGGAGCTGGAATGTACCGCACCGGGCTGTGCACCCGCACTGGGGACACCGTGCGCTCCACAGCATAACACGGTGCCTGCCCGGTCTCTCTAGCCCCCCGGTAACCACAGGAAGTTGGCTCAGGTCTCCTACCTGGCGTAGCCATACTCCCTGTTAGCCCCCCCCCAAGAAATTTTTGGGGCTGACTCCCGGGCTTCCATCCGCTACGCCGTGCTGCCTCCTCATATCTGCGCCTCTCAGCTTTCGCCGCCTCCAGTTCTTCCTTGGGGCGGCGATATTCTCCTGGCTTAGCCCAGGGTCCTCTCATGTCCAGAATTCCTTACTACGTATCTCCTGCAGCCGCTGTTGCTTCTCCTGCTGCTCCTGCCTGTTGACACGCTGCTTGGTCCTGTTGTGGTGGGTGATTCTGTCACGATCGTCCTCCTCTTCGTCTGAAGAGGAGAGGCGAGAAGGATCAGAGGACCAATATGCAACGTGGTAAGTGTCCATGGTGAATCTTTAATAAAGAAAGACTGAACACTATGCAAAAGAGTAACAAAAACAATAAACCAAATACGACCGTGAAGCTACAAAATGAGACCTGTGCTGACACAAGCCACTAACATAGACAATCACCCACAAACAAACAGTGCAACCCAGGCTACCTAAGTATGATTCTCAATCAGAGACAACTAATGACACCTGCCTCTGATTGAGAACCATACTAGGCCGAAAACATAGAACTGCCCCAAAACATAGAAAAACAAACATAGACTGCCCACCCAACTCACGCCCTGACCATACTACATAAATACAAAACAGAAATAAAGGTCAGAACGTGACAGGATCAATGGTATCAAAAGCAGCACTAAGGTCTAGGAGCACGAGGACAGATGCAGAGACTCAGTCTGACAACATTAAAAGGTAATTTACCACCTTCATGAGTGCAGTCTCAGTGCTATGATGGGGTCTAAAACCAGACTGAAGCGTTTCGTATACATTGTTTGTCTTCAGGAAGGCAGTGAGTTGCTGCGCAACAGCTTTTCTATTTAAAGTTTGAGAGGAATGGGAGAATCGATTTAGGTCGATAGTTTTTCATATTTTTGGGGTCAAGGTTTGGCTTTTTCAAGAGAGGCTTTATTACTGCCACTTTTAGTGAGTTTGGTACACATCCGGTGGATAGGGAGCCATTTATTATGTTCAACATTGGAGGGCCAAGCACAGGAAGCAGCTCTTTCAGTAGTTTAGTTGGAATAAGGTTCAGTATGCAGCTGGAAGGTTTAGAGGCCATGACTATTCTCATCAATGGGACAAGATATCTAGTATTAAACATCTTGAGTGTCTCCCTTGATCCTAGGTCCTGGCAGTGTTGTGCAGACTCAGGACAACTGAGCTTTGGAGAAATACGCAGTTAGTTAACTTTGTGACAGTATCAAAAATACATTTGGAATTGTTCTTATTCTCCTCAATTAAGTTGTAAAAATAGGATGATCGAGCAGCAGTGAGGACTCTTCGATACTGCACGGTACTGTCTTTCCAAGCTATTCGGAAGACTTCCTGTTTGGTGTGGCACCATTTCTGTTTTCTGGAAGCTTCAGAGCTCAGGTATTTTCTGTATACCAGGGAGCTAGTTTCTTATGACAAATGTTTTTTGTTTTTAGGAGTGCGACTGCATCTAGGGTATTTCGCAAGGTAAAATGTTGTTCATCAGTTAGAAGGTTAATAACCGATTTTTGTACTCTGACGTCCTTGGGTAGGTGAAGGGAGTCTGGAAGGGCATCTAGGAATCTTTGGGTTGTCCAAGAATTTATAGCACAGCTTTTGATGATCCTTGGTTGGGGTCTGAGCTGATTATTTGAATATTAGAATATTTTCTGCCATGACTACAAGGTCCAATAGGAATTCAGGGAACTCGGTGAGGAACGCTGTATATGGCCCAGAAGGCCTGTAAACAGTAGCTATAAAAAGTGATTGAGTAGGCTGCATAGATTTCATGACTAGAAGCTCAAACGATGAAAATGCAGTCTTTTTATCTTGTAAATTGAAATATGCTATCGTAAATGTTAGCAACACCTTTGCGGGATGGCAGGGGATATGGTCACTAGTGTAACCAGGAGGAGAGGACTCATTTAACACAGTAAAATCATCAGGCTTTTGCCATGTTTCAGTCCAGCCAATCACATCAAGATTATGATCAGTGATTAGTTAATTGACTATAACTGCCTTGGAAGTGTGGGATCTAACATTAAGTATTTTAAAAATGACAAAAATGCCCTCTTTCAATAATGACAGAAATGGGGGAGATCTTTATTCCAGTGAGATTGCTAAGGCGAACACCGCCATGTTTAGTTTTGCCCAACCAAGATCGAGGCACAGACACGGGCTTGTCATGATGCTGGCCTGGGGGTAGGTTTATGACAGCCATAAAAACCTCTCCCCCCTTTTTCCTCTCTCTACCCTACTGATGTGACTATTGAAAACCCCTTGGTTAACATAGAGATTCTGGGAACATCAGAAGTTGGGGGGGAATTAACCATATTTTGGTAATCCGACCAATTGAACATATGTGTTGGTACTTAATGAATATGATGTCAGTTCAGTTGTCATCTGGGACATTCTCATCAATGATAGGATAACAAACTCTACAGTGGAAAGTCTACACATTATAGTTATCAGATTCACATGGAATTGTTGTGCAATTTAAATGTTTGAATATTAAATTATTTGTGATGGGATGAAATGTGATTTTAGCTTCTAAAATGTGAGAATTGGGTTTTCATGAGTGAATTAGGCCCGACTCAGTGGCCCGCCCACGTGAAGAGACATTGGTTGTAAACTATGAAACATGCCCTTTGTCCTACCACTATATAAAGCCCTTGATGAAAATGTAACCTCCTGTTCCGAGGACGTGAGGATGACGGTCCATACGTTAAAAAGGACTAACATGTCAACTACAAAACTAAGCCAACCTCAGTGTGAGCTTTGGTTGTGAATGGTATGAACTTTGAACTCTTATTCATTAAAGAAGTGAGATGTCCTAGCAGTTGAGTTAGCAACAGCAGCTGTAAACGTGGGCAGACAGAGTATGCCGTCTACCACACAACGACGACACTACAACGTATCCCGTTCACCACCACAAACACTCTTCAAAGGACAAAGGACTCTGTTGGGCAACACGGCCTTCCATCTACCACCAACCTATTGAAGCGCAGCTCAGAGTAAATATTTCTTGCATTTTCCTTTTCCAAATGGGCGGTAATTTAGAATGCATAGGATATTGTATTTACGATAGAGACATCGCTTCTCCCTTTGTTCTTCAGTCTTCCCGCTCTTTCACTCAAACCCAGCCCCTTTTCTGTTGTGTAACCAGCTGTCATATCTGTTCCATCCGCTAAGGACGTTTTCCTTTATGACATAATTTGTAATCAAGGTATGATTAATTCTGTGTATATGTAATTCTGTGTGATTAGTTAGGTATTTAGTAAATAAATAATTAAACCCAATTTTGTATTTCTGATTCAACTTGTTAGCCAGGGTTCGTGAAGATAACCAAGAATTTACAACTTTCAGATGAGACTGAAATAACGATTAATATTGACTGCTATTGATGTAAAATATTACTAGGTCTTTAAGAGTTTATTCAGAAGATAACAGCTCTATAAATATTATTTTGTGGTGCCCCGACTTTCTAGTTAATTACATTTACATGATTAGCTCAATCAGGTAATATTCATTACGGAGAAAGGATTTTATAGAATAGTATGTCATATCACTTAATCCGGCATAGCCAAAGACACGACAGGCTCAATGGTGATAGCTGAGCTGACTACACAGACTGTGCTAGTGGCAGACTCCACTAAGCTGACAGGCTGGCTTAGAGCCTGCTGCCTGGCCTGCATCCTATCTCATTGTGGAGCTAGAGGAGTTAGAGCCCTGTCTATGTTCATAGATAAGATGAGAGCACCCCTCCAGCTAGGATGGAGTCCGTCACTCCTCAACAGGCCAGGCTTGGTCCTGTTTGTGGGTGAGTCCCAGAAAGAGTGCCAATTATGTATAAATTCTATCTTTTGGGAGGGGCAGAAAACAGTTTTCAACCAGCGATTGAATTGTGAGACTGCTGTAGAGCTCATCACTCCTCCGAACTGGGAGGGCGCCAGAGACAATTACTCGATGCTGACACATCTTTCTAGCTGATTTAAACACTGAAGCTAAGTTGCGCTTGGTGCCCTCTGACTGTTTCATCCTAACATCGTTGGTGCCGACGTGAATAACAATATCTCTATACCCTCTTCACTCGCCAGCCTTAGCCAGCACCATCTTCTGATTAGTCGGTAGCCCTGCCCCCTAGTAAACAGTGTATTATCGCTGGAGGATTCTTTTTAAGTCTATTACTGCGGGTAATGGAGTCGCCAATGACTAGGGTTTTCAATTTGTCAGAGCTAATGGTGGAAGGCTTCGGCATCTCATACCCGGTAATTGGTGGAGCAGGGACCAGAGAAGGCTTGGCCTCTGATTCCGACCCGCTGCTTAATGGGGAAAACCGGTTGAAAGTTTCTGTCGGCTGAATGAGCGACATCGGTTGAGCTTTCCTACAGCATTTCCTTCCAGAAGCCATGAGAAAATTGTCCGGCTGCGGGGACTGTGCGAGGGGATTTATACTACTATCTGTACTTACTGGTGGCACAGACGCTGTTTCATCCTTTCCTACACTGAAATTATCCTTGCCTAATGATTGCGTCTGTGTCACACCCTGACCATAGTTTGCTTTGTATGTTTCTATGTTTTGTTTGGTCAGGGTGTGATCTGAGTGGGCATTCTATGTTGGATGTCTAGTTTGTCTGTTTCTGTGTTTGGCCTGATATGGTTCTCAATCAGAGGCAGGTGTTAGTCATTGTCTCTGATTGGGAACCATATTTAGGTAGCCTGTTTGGTGTTGGGTTTTGTGGGTGATTGTCTCCTGTGTCAGTGTTTGTACCACACAGGACTGGTTTCGGGTTTTCACATTTATTGTTTTGTAGTTTGTTCATGTTGGGGCGGCAGGGTAGCCTAGTGGTTAGAGCGTTGGACTAGTAACCGGAAGGTTGCGAGTTCAAACCCCGAGCTGACAAGGTACAAATCTGTCGTTCTGCCCCTGAACAGGCAGTTAACCCACTGTTCCCAGGCCGTTATTGAAAATAAGAATTTGTTCTTAACTGACTTGCCTGGTTAAATAAAGGTAAAAAAAAAAAAAAAAAAAAAAAAAAAAAAAAAATGTATAGTTTTTCTTAAAAAAACATGAACTTCAACAACGCTGCGTATTGGTCCGCCTCTCCTTCGACGGAAGAACCCCGTTACAGTCTGAAGCTGGGCTTGTAGCACAGCTATCCTCGCCGTAAGGCGATCATTCTCCTGTATATTATGAGTACAACCACTGCAATTAGAAGGCATCATGTTAATGTTACTACTTAGCTTCGACTGGTGGAGTTCCTGACGAACCATGTCCAGATAAAGCGTCCGGGGAGGTCCTGTAGAACCATGTCCAGATAAAGCATCCTGGCAGGTCCTGTAGAACCATGTCCAGATAAATCATCCGGGGAGGTCCTGTAGAACCATGTCCAGATAAAGCATCCGGGGAGGTCCTCTAGAACCATGTCCAGATAAAGCATCCTGGCAGGTCCTGTAGAACCATGTCCAGATAAAGCATCCGGGGAGGTCCTGTGGAACCATGTCCAGATAAAGCGTCCGGGGAGGTCCTGTAGAACCATGTCCAGATAAAGCGTCTGGGGAGGTCCTGTAGAACCATGTCCAGATAAAGCATCCGGGGAGGTCCTGTAGAACCATGTCCAGATAAAGCGTCCGGGGAGGTCCTCTAGAACCATGTCCAGATAAAGCGTCCGGGGAGGTCCTGTAGAACCATGTCCAGATAAAGCATCCGGGGAGGTCCTGTAGAACCATGTCCAGATAAAGCGTCCGGGGAGGTCTTCTAGAACCATGTCCAGATAAAGCATCCGGGGAGGTCCTCTAGAACCATGTCCAGATAAAGCATCCTGGGAGGTCCTGTAGAACCATGTCCAGATAAAGCGTCCGGAGTGAAAAAAAAGAGAAAAAAAATATTAAATTAAATTAAAATTAAAAGGTACAAAACCTAAATTTGGCAGGTAGCAAAGCAACGTTAGCAACAAAACTGCACAGTAGCACGTAAACAAGTCCACAAGTTGTGACCAGAAATTACGTCAAAGGGGTTGTGTACTGATGGGAAGGGCAGTGTGATGGCGATTCCATTGTCTGTGGATCTATTGGGGCGGAATGCAAATTGCAGTGAGTCTAGGGTGGCAGGTAAGGTGGAGGGGATATGATCCTTGACTCGTATCTCAAAGCACTTCATGATTACAGAAGTTGTTCAGTTGTTCAGCAAAGAAGTTGTTCAGTTTGTCTTGAAGCAAGACTTCGGTGTCCGTGGTTTTCTTTTTGTAGTCTGTGATTTCCTGTAGACCCAGCCACATATGTCTCCAGTCTGAGCCGTTGAATTGCGACTCCACTTTGTCCCTATACCAACATTTAGCTTGTTTGATTACCTTGCGAAGGGAATAACTACAGTGTTTATACTCTGCCATATTCTCAGTCACCTTTCCATGGTTAAATGTTGGGGGTTCGTGCTTTCACTTTTGTGCGAATGCTACCATCTATCCACGGTTTCTGGTTAGGGTAAGTTTTAATAGTCACAGTTGGTACAACATCTACAAAGCACTTCCTTATAAACTCACTCAGCGAATCAGCATATAAATCAAACCGCTGTCAAACGGTTCTGAATTTACAGCACCGGACTGTCCACGTTTTTTTGTTCAATAGCTTTTTGATTTTAACATTTGAAAAGTGGGGGTGTATTTACTAGGCTGTTTGATTTCATTAATATGTGTTACATCACTTTGTTTTTTCGTTAATAAATATGCAAAAATTTAACCAAATGATCTGTTTCTGTCTTCATTCCTTTTTAAATAAGATAGATGGTCTATATGGTTTACAGTATAGGTTGAATGTGATAGTCTGCCTATAACCAGCCTGAGTAGGTCTATAACCAGCCTGAATAGGTCTATAACCAGCCTGAGTAGGCTTATAACAAGCCTGAGTAGGTCTATAACCAGCCTGAATAGGTCTATAACCAGCCTGAGTAGGCCTATCACTCCATTAGGATGACACACAGCTGTACATTTCGATGAAGCATGGTGAAGCCCCACAATTGCCCTCCCTGGAAGCCTGTGTTTCAGACATAAGGAAGTGGATGGCTGCAAACGTTCTACTTTTAAACTGGGACAAAACAGAGATGTTTGTTCTAGGTCCCAAGAAACAAAGGAATTTCTGTTGAATCTGACAATTAATCTTAATGGTTGTACAATCGTCTCAAATAAAACTGTGAAGGACCTCGGCGTTACTCTGAACCCTGATCTTTCTTTTGAAGAACAAGACTGTTTCAAGGACAGCTTTTTTCCATCTACGTAACATTGCAAAAATCAGACACTTTCTGTCCAAAAATGATGCAGAAAAATTAATCCATGCTTTTGTCATTTCTAGGTTAGACTACTGCAATGCTCTACTTTCCAGCTACCCAGATAAAGCACTAAATAAACTTCAGTTAGTGCTAAACACGGCTGCTAGAATCTTGACTAGAACCAAAAAATGTGATCATATTAGTCCAGTGCTAGCCTCTCTACACTGGCTTCCTGTTAAGGCAAGGGCTGATTTCAAGGTTTTACTGCTAACCTACAAAGCATTACATGGTTTGGTCCTGCCATACATACCAACACATACACTACGGTCACAAGACGCAGGCCTCCTAATTGTCCCTAGAATTTCTAAGCAAACAACTGGAGGCAGGGCTTTCTCCTATAGAGCTCCATTTTTATGGAATGGTCTGCCTACCCACGTGAGAGACACAGACTCGGTCTCAACCTTTAAGTCTTTATTGAAGACTCATCTCTTCAGTAGGTCCTATGATTGAGTGTAGTCTGGCCCAGGAGTGTGAATGTGAACAGAAAGGCTCTGGAGCAACGAACCGCCCTTGCAGTCTCTGCCTGGCCGGTTTCCCCCTCTCTGCCTCTAACCCTATTACAGGGGCTGAGTCACTGGCTTACTGGTGCTCTTCCATGCCGTCCCTAGGAGGGGTGCGTCACTTAAGTTTGTTGAGTCACTGACATGATCTTCCTGTCCGGTTTGTTGCCCCCCCCCTTAGGTTGTGCCGTGGGGGAGATCTTTGTGGGCTATACTCGGCCTAAGTTGGAGGTTGAAGATATCCCTCTAGTGGTGTGGGGGCTGTGCTTTGGCAAAGTGGGTGGGGTTATATCCTGCCTGTTTGGCCCTGTCCATGGTTATCGTCAGACGGGGCCACAGTGTCTCCCGACCCAGCCTCCAGTATTTATGCTGCAGTAGTTTATGTGTCGGGGGGCTAGGGTCAGTTTGTTATATCTGTAGTACTTCTCCTGTCCTATTCGGTGTCCTGTGTGAATTTAAGTATGCACTCTCTAATTCTCTCTTTCTCTCTTTCTTTCTCTCTCTCGGAGGACCTGAGCCCTAGGACCATGCCTCAGGACCTCCTGGCATGATGACTCCTTGCTGTCCCCAGTCCACCTGGCCGTGCTGCTGCTCCAGTTTCAACTGTTCTGCCTGCGGCTATGGAACCCTGACCTGTTCACCGGACGTGCTACCTGTCCCAGACTCTGGGACATTTCAACTCTCTAGAGACAGCAGGAGCGGTAGAGATACTCTCAATGATCGGCTATGAAAAGCCAACTGACATTTACTCTTGAGGTGCTGACCTGTTGCACCCTCCACAACCACTGTGATTATTATTTTTTGACCCTGCTGGTCATCTATGAACATTTGAACATCTTGGCCATGTTCTGTTATAATCTCCACCCGGCACAGCCAGAAGAGGACTGGCCACCCCTCATAGCCTGGTTCCTCTCTAGGTTTCTTTCTAGGTTTTGGCCTTTCTAGGGAGTTTTTCCTAGCCACCGTGCTTCTACACCTGCATTGCTTGCTGTTTGTGGTTTTAGGCTGGGTTTCTGTACAGCACTTTGAGATATCAGCTGATGTAAAAAGGGCTTTATGAATACATTTGAGTGAAATTTGATTGGTCTAATGTAATAGTCTGTCTATAACCAGCCTGAGTGGGTCTATAACTCCATTAGGTTGAATGTGATTGTCTGTCTATAACCAGCCTGAGTAGGTCTATAACTCTGTTCTGGTTCTATTCAGAGTTTAGAGAAATTAATGAAATTGGAAATTAGCTAGTTGGAAATTAGGCTAGTGAATGTGATGCGTGTTGAATTTGACCACAGACATGGGCCCCGCCTACTTGCCAGGCCGAGACTTCGTTGCTTCCGCCTGTTTTTTTACTAAACAGTACGTGCTAATTAGTATGCAATGATGAGTACATCCTATGCAGTTTAAGAATGGAAGTTTAAGAATGGAGTTATTATGGGCATCTGTGCAGAGACAGAGAGAAATATGTGGGGAAAATAGAGAGTGGAAGAGAGAGATGGGGGAGAGAGAGAGAGAGAGAGAGTGGGTGGGTGAGAGAAGGTGGGTGGGTGGGAGAGATAGAAAGCGAGCTAATGCAGAGAGAGAGAGAGAGAGAGAGTGGAAGAGAGAGATGGAGAGAGAGAGAGTGGGTGGGTGATTGAGGCTGGTAGAGAATGGGTGGGTGGGAGAGAATGGGTGGGTGGGTGGGTGGGCGAGAATGGGTGGGTGGGTGGGTGGGTGGGACAGGGTGGGTGGGTGGGTGGGAGAGGGTGGGTGGGTGGGTGAGAGAAGGTGGGTGGGTGGGAGAGATAGAAAGGGAGCTAATGCAAACAGATCTGTGCCAGGCTATTTTAACGAGTGTCCCCTCAGCCATTATGTCTCCTCTCTGTTATGGTTTGGGATACATACCCAGGATCCCTCATTATGAAACGTGTATGTGTTTGTGTGTGTGTGCACTCTCCTCTTCTTGAACAGAGAGAGATAACAACAACAGTTTATTTCACCAGACCGGTCCTTTTAGTTTAATAGACACAGAACAGATCTCTCTTTTTTTTAACTCCTCTCTCAATGAACGTCTCTGGGACATTAAGGCCAGTCAGTCTGGGAATAGGACATTAAGGCCAGTCAGTCTGGGAATAGGACATGAAGTCACTGTGGTCAACAAACAGCCTGTTATTCACCCAACTGTGTTATTGACCTAACTAACCCTAGGACGATACAAGATGGAGTGAAACTGGGAGAGAGGGACAGAGGTAGGGAGGCAGAGAGGGGGAGACAGAGAGAGAGAGAGAGAGAGAGAGAGAGAGAGAGAGAGAGAGAGAGAGAGAGAGAGAGAGAGAGAGAGACGGAGGAAGGAAGGAAGGAAGGAAGGTAGGAAGGAAGGGAGGCAGAGAGGGGGAGAGAGAGAGATGGACTGAGGAAGGGAGGCAGAGAGGGGGGCGGAGAGAGAGAGAGAGAGAGAGAGAGAGAGAGAGATGGACTGAGGAAGGGAAGCAGAGAGGGGGGGCGGAGAGAGAGGGACTGAGGAAGGGAGGCAGAGAGGGCGGGCGGAGAGAGAGAGAGACAGTGACGGGATGATATATAAAGAGAGAGAGAGAGAAAAGGAGAGAACTAGGAGAGGGAGAAAATAAATACAGACAGAGATACAAAGATTGAAACAGACAGAGAAAGAGAGATAGGAGAGAGAGAGACAGAGAGAGATACGGCGAGAGAGAGATAGGAGAGAGAGAGACAGCGAGAGAGAGAGATAGGAGAGAGAGAGACAGCGAGAGAGAAAGAGAGATAGGAGAGAGAGAGACAGCGAGAAAATAAAACAAGAGTGAGAGAGACAGAAAAAGTAACTATAAAATAATCCGGGCAGTTTGATACGGCCAATATATCCACACATTTTTGGCAAAAATTAATTTAATTTAATGACAAACTTCAATGTCCCCAAATTCTAAATAGAGTTATCAAATGAGCACAACACCTTGTCAAAATCAAATAATTTTAAAAAAGGAAGTTATTAACAATGTATAAACTCAGTAACCATAGCCTGGTAATAGAGACAGGATGCTAGGGAACAACATGGAAGGTCAGACTCAGTAACCATAGCCTGGTAATAGAGACAGGATGCCAGGGAACAACATGGAAGGTCAGACTCTGTAACCATAGCCTGGTAATAGAGACAGGATGCCAGGGAACAACATGGAAAGTCAGACTCAGTAACCATAGCCTGGTAATAGAGACAGGATGCCATTAGAACAACATGGAAGGTCAGACTCAGTAACCATAGCCTGGTAATAGAGACAGGATGCCAGGGAACAACATGGAAGGTCAGACTCAGTAACCATAGCCTGGTAATAGAGACAGGATGCCAGGGAACAACATGGAAGGTCAGACTCAGTAACCATAGCCTGGTAATAGAGACAGGATGCCATTAGATGAACATGGAAGGTCAGACTCAGTAACCATAGCCTGGAAATAGAGACAGGATGCCAGGGAACAACATGGAAGGTCAGACTCAGTAACCATAGCCTGGTAATAGAGACAGGATGCCAGGGAACAACATGGAAGGTCAGACTCAGTAACCATAGCCTGGTAATAGAGACAGGATGCCATTAGATGAACATGGAAGGTCAGACTGTCATGTACTGTCATGTTGTGTCTTGTTTCTGTCCTTTCCCTTCACCCTGTCTCCCTCTGCTGGTCGTTGTTAGGTTACCTTTTCTCCCCCTCTTTCCCCCAGCTGTGCCTTGTCTCCTCCTAACTACCTCGTCACCCCTTTTCCCACCTGTTCCCTTTTTCCCTCTGATTAGTCCCCTATATCTCTCTCTGTTTCTGCTCCTGTCTTTGTCGGATTCTTGTTTGTGTTGTTCATGCCTGAACCAGACTATCGTCATGTTTGCTGCAACCTTGTCCTGTCCTGTCGGAACCTGCCGGTCCATCTGAGCCTACGTTTTGTTTTGTTATTAAAGAAGCTCTGTTTACGTTTATTCGCTTTTGGGTCCTCATTCACGAACCGTAACAGAAGAATCCGACCAAGAATGGACCCAGCGACTTCGGATCCTCTCCACTCAGCCGTCGAGATCCAGGGAGCGATGCTAGGCAGACACAAGCAGGAATTGTCTGCTGCTCGACATGCCGTTGAGACCCTGGCCACCCAAGTCTCCAACCTCACAGAACAGGTTCACCATCTCCGCCTCGATCCACCGGCCACTTCCAGGGCTTTCGAATCTCCGGAGCCCAGAATCAATAACCCGCCGTGTTACTCTGGGGAGCCCACTGAATGCCGCTCGTTCCTCACCCAGTGTGATATTGTGTTTTCTCTCCAGCCCAACACTTACTCCAGGAGCACTGCTCGTATCGCCTACGTCATATCTCTCCTTACTGGACGGGCTCGTGAGTGGGGCACGGCAATCTGGGAGGCAAGGGCTGAGTGTACTAACCAGTATCAGGACTTTAAGGAGGAGATGATACGGGTTTTTGATCGATCTGTTTTTGGGGAGGAGGCTTCCAGGGCCCTGTCTTCCCTATGTCAGGGTAATCGATCCATAACAGACTACTCTATTGAGTTTCGCACTCTTGCTGCCTCCAGTGGCTGGAACGAGCCGGCTTTGCTCGCTCGTTTTCTGGAGGGTCTCCGCGCAGAGGTAAAGGATGAGATTCTCTCCCGGGAGGTTCCTTCCAGCGTGGATTCCTTGATTGAACTCGCTATTCGCATTGAGCGACGGGTTGATCTTCGTCACCGAGCTCGTGGAAAGGAGCTCGCGTTCTCCGTTGCCCCCCTCTCCGCATCACTACCATCTTCCTCTGCCGGCTCGGGTGCTGAGCCTAGGCAGCTGGGAGGTATCCGCATCTCGACTAAGGAGAGGGAACGGAGAATCACCAACCGCCTCTGTCTCTATTGCGGTTCTGCTGGTCATTTTGTCACTTCATGTCCAGTAAAAGCCAGAGCTCATCAGTAAGCGGAGGGCTACTGGTGAGCGCTACTACTCCTGTCTCTCCTTCAAGATCCTGCACTACCTTGTCGGTCCATCTACGCTGGACCGGTTCGTCAGCTTCCTGCAGTGCCTTAATAGACTCTGGGGCGGAGGGCTGTTTTATGGACGAGACCTGGGCTCGGGAACATGACATTCCTCTCAGACAGTTAAGGGAGTCCACGGCCTTGTTCGCCCTGGATGGTAGTCCTCTCCCCAGGATACAGCGTGAGACGCTACCTTTAACCCTCACTGTTTCTGGTAATCATAGCGAAACCATTTCTTTTTTAATTTTTCGTTCACCTTTTACACCTGTTGTTTTGGGCCATCCCTGGCTAGTTTGTCATAATCCTTCCATTAATTGGTCTAGTAATTCTATCCTCTCCTGGAACGTCTCTTGTCATGTGAAATGTTTAATGTCTGCTATCCCTCCTGTTTCCTCTGTCTCTTCTTCACAGGAGGAGCCTGGTGATTTGACAGGGGTGCCGGAGGAATATCACGATCTGCGCACGGTGTTCAGTCGGTCCAGGGCCACCTCTCTTCCTCCACACCGGTCGTATGATTGTAGTATTGATCTCCTTCCGGGAACCACTCCCCCCCGGGGTAGACTATACTCTCTGTCGGCTCCCGAACGTAAGGCTCTCGAAGATATTTTGTCTGTAGCTCTTGCCGCCGGTACCATAGTCCCCTCCTCCTCTCCCGCCGGAGCGGGGGTTTTTTTTGTTAAGAAGAAGGACGGGTCCCTGCGCCCCTGCATAGATTATCGAGGGCTGAATGACATAACAGTGAAGAATCGTTATCCGCTTCCTCTTATGTCTTCAGCCTTCGAGATCCTGCAGGGAGCCAGGTTTTTCACTAAGTTGGACCTTCGTAACGCTTACCATCTCGTGCGCATCAGGGAGGGGGACGAGTGGAAGACGGCGTTTAACACTCCGTTAGGGCACTTTGAATACCGGGTTCTTCCTTTCGGCCTTGCTAACGCTCCAGCTGTCTTTCAGGCATTAGTCAATGATGTCCTGAGAGACATGCTGAACCTCTTTGTTTTCGTTTACCTTGACGATATCCTGATTTTTTCACCGTCACTCCAGATTCATGTTCAGCACGTTCGACGTGTCCTCCAGCGCCTTTTAGAGAATTGTCTTTTTGTGAAGGCTGAGAAGTGCTCTTTTCATGCCTCCTCCGTCACATTTCTCGGTTCTGTTATTTCCGCTGAAGGCATTAAGATGGATCCCGCTAAGGTCCAAGCTGTCATTGATTGGCCCGTCCCTAAGTCACGCGTCGAGTTGCAGCGCTTTCTCGGCTTCGCGAACTTCTATCGTCGTTTCATCCGTAATTTCGGTCAGGTGGCAGCCCCTCTCACAGCCCTTACTTCTGTCAAGACGTGCTTTAAGTGGTCCGTTTCCGCCCAGGGAGCTTTTGATCTCCTCAAGAATCGTTTTACATCCGCACCTATCCTTGTTACACCTGACGTCTCTAGACAGTTCATTGTCGAGGTTGACGCGTCAGAGGTGGGCGTGGGAGCCATTCTTTCTCAGCGCTCCTTCTCTGACGACAAGGTCCACCCTTGTGCGTATTTTTCTCATCGCCTGTCGCCGTCGGAACGTAACTATGATGTGGGAAACCGCGAACTGCTCGCCATCCGCTTAGCCCTAGGCGAATGGCGACAGTGGTTGGAGGGGGCGACCGTTCCTTTTGTCGTTTGGACTGACCATAGGAACCTTGAGTACATCCGTTCTGCCAAACGACTTAATGCACGTCAGGCGCGCTGGGCGCTGTTTTTCGCTCGTTTCGAGTTCGTGATTTCTTATCGTCCGGGCTCTAAGAACACCAAGCCTGATGCTTTATCTCGTCTCTTCAGTTCTTCAGTAGCCTCCACTGACCCCGAGGGGATTCTCCCTGAGGGGCGTGTTGTCGGGTTGACTGTCTGGGGAATTGAGAGGCAGGTAAAGCAAGCACTCACTCAAACTCCGTCGCCGCGCGCTTGTCCCAGGAACCTTCTTTTTGTTCCCGTTCCTACTCGTCTGGCCGTTCTTCAGTGGGCTCACTCTGCCAAGTTAGCCGGCCACCCTGGCGTTCGGGGTACGCTTGCTTCTATTCGCCAGCGCTTTTGGTGGCCCACCCGGGAGCATGACACGCGTCGCTTCGTGGCTGCTTGTTCGGTCTGCGCGCAGACTAAGTCCGGTAACTCTCCTCCTGCCGGCCGTCTCAGGCCGCTTCCCATTCCCTCTCGACCGTGGTCTCACATCGCCTTAGATTTTGTCACCGGACTGCCTTCGTCAGCGGGGAAGACTGTTATTCTTACGGTTGTCGACAGGTTCTCTAAGGCGGCTCATTTTATTCCCCTTGCTAAGCTTCCTTCTGCTAAAGAGACGGCACAAATCATCATCGAGAATGTTTTCAGAATTCATGGCCTTCCGTCAGACGTCGTTTCGGACAGAGGTCCGCAATTCACGTCTCAATTTTAGAGGGAGTTTTGCCGTTTGATTGGGGCTTCCGTCAGTCTCTCTTCCGGCTTTCACCCCGAGTCTAACGGTCAAGCAGAACGGGCCAATCAGACTATTGGTCGCATCTTACGCAGTCTTTCTTTTCGCAACCCTGCGTCTTGGTCAGAACAGCTCCCCTGGGCAGAATACGCCCACAACTCGCTTCCTTCGTCTGCGACCGGGCTATCTCCTTTTCAGAGTAGCCTCGGGTACCAGCCTCTGCTGTTCTCATCTCAGTTCGCCGAGTCCAGCGTCCCCTCCGCTCAGGCTTTTGTCCAACGTTGCGAGCGCACCTGGAAGGTCAGGTCTGCACTTTGCCGTTATAGGGCGCAGACTGTGAGGGCTGCTAATAAGCGTAGAACTAAGAGTCCTAGATATTGTCGCGGTCAGAGAGTTTGGCTCTCCACTCAGAACCTTCCCCTTAAGACCACTTCTCGCAAGTTGACCCCGCGGTTCATTGGTCCGTTCCGTATTTCTCGGATCATTAATCCTGTCGCAGTTCGACTTCTTCTTCCGCGATATCTTCGTCGCGTCCACCCGGTCTTCCATGTCTCCTGTGTCAAGCCCGTTCTTCGCGCCCCCGCTCGTCTTCCCCCCCCCCCCCCCCCATCCTTGTCGAGGGCGCACCCATCTACAGGGTCCGTAGGATTTTGGACATGCGTCCTCGGGGCCGTGGTCATCAGTACCTAGTAGATTGGGAGGGGTACGGTCCTGAGGAGAGGAGTTGGGTTCCCTCTCGGGACGTGCTGGACCGTGCGCTGATCGATGATTTCCTCCGTTGCCGCCAGGTTTCCTCCTCGAGTGCGCCAGGAGGCGCTCGGTGAGTGGGGGGGTACTGTCATGTACTGTCATGTTGTGTCTTGTTTCTGTCCTTTCCCTTCACCCTGTCTCCCTCTGCTGGTCGTTGTTAGGTTACCTTTTCTCCCCCTCTTTCCCCCAGCTGTGCCTTGTCTCCTCCTAACTACCTCGTCACCCCTTTTCCCACCTGTTCCCTTTTTCCCTCTGATTAGTCCCCTATATCTCTCTCTGTTTCTGCTCCTGTCTTTGTCGGATTCTTGTTTGTGTTGTTCATGCCTGAACCAGACTATCGTCATGTTCGCTGCAACCTTGCCTACGTTTTGTTTTGTTATTAAAGAAGCTCTGTTTACGTTTATTCGCTTTTGGGTCCTCATTCACGCACCGTAACACAGACTCAGTAACCATATCCTGGTAATAGAGACAGGATGCCATTAGATCAACATGGAAGGTCAGACTCAGTAACCATAGCCTGGAAATAGAGACAGGATGCCAGGGAACAACATGGAAGGTCAGAGGAAAAAGACAACACTTTCTACGCCGTTGCTCCAAATATGACAATCAGACATATTTATCTCCTAAAACTTAAAGAATCGCAGGGTTTCGTGAATTTTCTGTTGATGTAACGGAGACGCAGGGAATCAGGAAGCAGGTGCAGTCGGGGAGTTTAATAGGAACGAATGTGAATACAAAAAATTATAGTGTCTAAACATGAAAACAGGACACAATACTACCTAACAATACTACCCTCCTCCCACGCCGGCTAGAAGAATGGCCCCGAGGGTGAGGAGAGGGCCAGTCCGGTCGGCAAAGGTGGAAATCTCAGATGGTATTGGGATCTAGAATGTTGTCCACCGGAACCCAACACCGTTCCTTTGGACCGTACCCCTTCCAGTCCACCAGGTACTGGAGCCGACCACCAGTACGTCAGGACCCCAGGATGGATCTGACAGCATAGGCGGGCTTCCCTCGATGTCCACGAGGGGTGGAGGGGTCTCATGGAGGACGGCATCAGCCACAGGACCAGGAACCACCGGCCTGAGGAGGGAAACGTGAAAGAGGGTGAGATCCGGTAGTTAGTGGGGAAACTGTAATCCGTATGTTATCTCATTGACCCTCCGAAGGACTTTGAATGGCCCCACAAACCAGGGGCTCAGCTTACAGCAGATCAGGCAGAGTGGGAGGTTCCTGGTGGAGAGCCAGACGTGATCACCAGGATGGAACACAGGAGCCTCACTTCCTTGGCGTGTCCCGGAACCAATCGTCCACCGCAGGGGCTTTGGGTCTGGCTCGGGGTCCACTTGGCCAAGGCCGGCTCACTCCCCCTGCCGGTCCTGACAGTGACTCCTCAGGAACCTCCCCAGCTCTTGGTTGATCCTCTCCACCTGCCCGTTGGACTGAGGCCGGTACCCGGATGTGAAGCTGACCGTAAGCCCCAGATTCTCCACCAAGGCTTTATGATGGGCGCACTCAGGACTGTAATCTCTCCTGCGTCGTGGAGACGTGACAGGGCATCGGCTTTGATGTTCATTGAACCTGGGCGGTATGACAGGGTGAAGTTGAATCTGGTAAAGAAAAGGGCCCACCTTGCTTGGCGCAGGTCCAGCCGCCTCGCTGTCCGTATGTACTCCAGGTTCCTATGGTCAGTGAGGATGAGAAATGGGTCTGTGGTTTCCTCCAGCCAGTGTCTCCACTCCTCTAATGACAACTTCACCGCCAGGAGTTCCCAATCACCAACATTATATATCCTTACTGCAGGAGTAAGTAGTATGCACATGGATAAAAATGTGTGGATTACCTTGACATTGTGACAGGATCGCCCCAACACCCACTTATGAGGTGTCCACCTCCACCACGAAGGGCAGCGTCGAATCGGAATGTTTTAGTAACTGAGCGGCGGTGAAACGCCCCTTGAGTAGGTCGGAAGGCCTCATCGACTGCAGGATTCGACACCAACTTACGGGGACCACCTTTGAGGAGAGAAGTGAGAGGAGAGGTGATGGAACTGATGTTCCTAATGAAGCGGAGATAGAAGTTGTCAAATCCCAAATTCCGTTGTTCCTTTATGTTGGTTGGGAGTGGTCATGACCTGAGTGCATCTACCTTGCTATCCTCTGTAATCACTCCGTGTGGGCTGATTCCATATCGCAAGGAGGAGACGGCGACCTGATGGAACAGGCACTTTTCCGTTTTGATGTACAGATGGTTCTCCAGGACAGATGGTTCTCCAGGACAGATGGCTCTCCAGGACAGATGGTTCTCCAGAACAGATGGTTCTCCAGAACAGATGGTTCTCCAGAACAGATGGTTCTCCAGAACAGATGGTACTCCAGGGACAGATGGTTCTCCAGAACAGATGGTTCTCCAGGACAGATGGTTCTCCAGAACAGATGGTTCTCCAGACCAGATGTTTCTCCAGAACAGATGGTTCTCCAGACCAGATGGTTCTCCAGAACAGATGGTTCTCCAGGACAGATGGTTCTCCAGAACAGATGGTTCTCCAGAACAGATGGTTCTCCAGGACAGATGGCTCTCCAGGACAGATGGTTCTCCAGACCAGATGTTTCTCCAGAACAGATGGTTCTCCAGACCAGATGTTTCTCCAGAACAGATGGTTCTCCAGACCAGATGGTTCTCCAGAACAGATGGTTCTCCAGAACAGATGGTTCTCCAGGACAGATGGCTCTCCAGGACAGATGGTTCTCCAGACCAGATGTTTCTCCAGAACAGATGGTTCTCCAGAACAGATGGTTCTCCAGACCAGATGTTTCTCCAGAACAGATGGTTCTCCAGACCAGATGGTTCTCCAGAACAGATGGTTCTCCAGAACAGATGGTTCTCCAGAACAGATGGTTCTCCAGGACAGATGGCTCTCCAGAACAAATGGTTCTCCAGGACAGATGGTTCTCCAGAACAGATGGTTCTCCAGGACAGATGTTTCTCCAGGAGTTGTTCCAGGACTATGTGCTCCTCCAAGGTGGCCGAGTAGATCAGGAGGTCGTCGATATACACGAAGAAGAAACGTTCCGAAGCAGGGGAGGTGGATGGATGAAACCCCGCCTCCTGGGTGTACTCCTCTAAAGCCTGGTTTCAGCCACTGACAGGGGGTAGATGCGGCTGTGCGGAAGTGCAGGATCTGTTAGCAGGTCAATGGCACAGTTCCAGGGGCGATGAGGAGGTTGACAGGTGGTGTGCATCTTGGAGAAAACCTCCCAGAGATCCTGGTAAACCTTTGGTATGTCAGCCTGGAGGGCAACCACAGGACTCTCATCCTACGTGGAACCACAGGGTAAGGCAAAGCAGGTTTTCCGACATCCGGGTGCCCAGGCCGTGATCTCCATACTCGACCAGGAGATGGTGGTGCCGTGGCATTGGAGCCACAGGAGGCAGAGGATGACTTTGTGTACGGGTACCTGGATGATGAGGAAGGGAATGTGTTCTTTGTGCGTCCCACAGTGATGGGGAGTGGTGCTGTGATGTGTGTGATTGTCCCGGAACCCAGTAGTTGGTTTTCCAGTGCTTGAACCGGAAACTGAGAATAGAGCGAGTGTGATGTTATGTTAAGGGAGGAGGCAAGGGACTGGCCCACTAGAAGTGTAGAAACAACACACGAGGGACAACCAGCTAGTGAAATCGGTACTAAAAAGGGTTTGGTGGTGAGGGATGATGTAACACCTACCCCAGGAGACGGATTATTTTTAAAATGTATTTGTTATTTTACCAGGTAGGTTGACTGAGAACACATTCTCATTTACAACAACGACCTGGGGAATAAATACAGGGGAGAGGAAGGGGATGAATGAGCCAATCATAAACTGGGGATGATTAGGTGACCTTGATGGTTTGAAGGCCAGATTGGGAATTTAGCCAGGACACCAGGGTTAACACCCCTACTCTTACGATAAGTACCATGGTATCTTTAATGACCTCAGAGAGTCAGGACACCGGGGTTAACACCCCTACTCTTACGATAAGTACCATGGGATCTTTAATGACCTCAGAGTCAGGACACCGGGGTTAACACCTCTACTCTTACGATAAGTGCCATGGTATCTTTAATAACCTCAGAGAGTCAGGACACCCGTTTAACATCCCATCCGAAAGACGGCACCCTACACAGGGCAGTGTCCCCAATCACTGCCCTGGGGCATTGGGATATTTTTTAGACCAGGGGAAAGAGTGCCTCATACTGGCCCTCCAACACCACTTCCAGCAACATCTGGTCTCCCATCCAGGGACTGACCAGGACCAACCCTGCTTAGCTTCAGAAGCAAGCCAGCACTGCATACCACTGCAGAATACCATTATCTTGGGGGCGTCCCTCTGCTCTAGTGATATTTATTCCCACAGTAATGCTTTATGGCTCCGTCCAGTCGTGGTTCAGAAAACAGTTCATGTGGTGGGTTATGTGTAGAACTGGGTGAAGTGACATGCCTCCCAAAATGTAGAACTGCCAGGATGATAGTAGTAATGGAGGTTGCCTAGCAACCATCATGAGCCGACGAGCGTAGTGCGTGCCAACGCCGCCTCAGCATTACGCTTACATTTCATACTAAGCCGTAGGCAGAATTTTGACCTGGTTGGTTCACGGAAATACAAGTTTAGGCTTTGATACTGGGAACACCTTTTTAGATATAAAGAAAAGGCGGGAAAAACGTTTTCCGGTTTGCCAAGGTTAGCGGAAAAACATCTGGTTTGAAAGGTGTTTTAAGTTAGCTTTTGGGAAGAGTCTATAACCACGTTTCTATCCACAGTTTTTATGTGTGTCACGCCTGCTCCTGCTCTCCCTCTCTGGCGCTCGTGTGCCCTTCATTACGCACACCTGTCACCATCATTACACGCAGAAGCTCACCTGGACTCCTTCCCTTTGTTGATTGCTCCGTCTATAACAGTCTGCTCCCCCGTTTGTTCCCTGTGTCTGCATTAATGTTGTTATGTGTTCATTTCCAGACGCTGTCCTATCCTGTTACATTTCCGTTGCCATTAAATGTTCACTCCCTCTACCTGCTTCTTGTCTCAACCAGCATCGATCCTTACAATGTGAGTAAAGTCATGCTGTATATAAACACGTAAAGTCATGCTGTATATAAACACGTAAAGTCATGCTGTATATAAACAAGTAAATTCACGCTGTATATAAACAAGTAAAGTCACGCTGTATATGAAAGAGTAATGTCTTCAGGGGGGAAACTTTCACAGGAGACGAGGGGACATGACACCCCCCACCATTCTAAAACAGCATATTTGTCCATTCCAGTGTTATTATTGCACTGTGAAACAAAATGTGGCACCGGTGTCCTTCAGGACAATTCAGATGACTCAGAGCGGGCAGGTTGGCGGATTTCTGGTTTCAACCGGCTGGATATAGGACTGCATGGACACTACAAAGTGTGCTGACAGGCTGTGTGAACTGTGTGCTTCTGAAAGGCTGCCATATTAACTCAACAAAAAAAGAAACGTCCTCTCACTGTCAACTGGGTTTATTTTCAACAAACTTAACATGTGTAAATATTTGTATGAACATAAGATTCAACAGCTGAGACATAAACTGAACAAGTTCCACAGACATGTGACTAACAGAAATTGAATAATGTGTCCCTGAACAAAGGGGGGGGGATCAAAATCCAAAGTAACAGTCAGTATCTGGTGTGGCCACCAGCTGCATTAAGTACTGCAGTGTATCATCTCCTCATGGACTGCACCAGATTTTCCAGTTCTTGCTGTGAGATGTTATCCCACTCTTCCACCAAGGCACCTGCAAGTTCCCTGACATTTCTGGTGGGAATGGCCCTAGCCCTCACCCTCCGATCCAACAGGTCCCAGACGTGCTCAATGGGATTGAGATACGGGCTCTTCGCTGGCCATGGCAGAACACTGACAATCCTGTCTTGCAGGAAATCACCCATAGAACAAGAAGTATGGCTGATGGCATCGTCATGCTGGAGGGTTATGTCAGAATGAGCCTGCTTGCCTGCAATGACAACAATCTCAGTCCGATGATGCTGTGACACACCGCCCCAGACCATGACGGACCCTCCACCTCCAAATCGATCCCACTCCAGAATACAGGCCTCGGTGTAACGCTCATTCCTTCGGCGATAAACGCGAATCCGACCATCACCCCTGGTGAGACAAAACCGCAACTCGTCAGAGTTGGTGGGTTTGTGCCCATAGGCGGCGTTGTTGCCAGTGATGTCTAGTGAGGACCTGCCTTACAACAGTCCTACAAGCCCCCAGTCCAGCCTCTCTCAGCTTATTGCGGACAGCCTGAGCACTGATGGAGGGATTGTGCGTTCCTGGTGTATCTCGGGCAGTTGTTGTTGCCATCCTGTACCTGACCCCGCAGGTGTGATGTTCAGATGTACCGATCCTGTGCAGGTGTTGTTACACGTGGTCTGCCACTGCGAGGACGATCAGCTTGTCCGTCTTGTCTCCCTGTAGCGCTGTCTTAGGCGTCTCACAGTACGGGCAAGGTTCCGAGAGCATGCACGAAAACCAAGTCAAGTTTGCCATTTATCTCAACAGGGTAGAGTGGAAATGCAATGGAAACGTTAATCTCATGTTCTTTATTCGGGTACAGTAAAACGTAAGTGCAGAAGTTATTAACTATGTCATCAGGGACAACCTTTTATCTGATGGAAACCCACCTCAGGCATCTTTATGTTAAATGATCATGTTCGCATGAAAATACCGCCGCAAATTAGTGGTGCTTTTTTTTAATCTTGTTATTGTCTTCACTGTAACACCATTGTAGGAGGGAATTTATTAGATCTTTGAGGTTTTTACGCTTGAGGCTTTAGGATTATCAACCAAACTGACTGACTCACGACTAACAACTGTAATATTAGTTCTATGTACTGGTCTTCTTTAGAGACACATCTGCCACTTCCTCCTGAGACATCAATTACGGTAACACCACTTCCTCCTGAGACATCTACAGTGCCTTGCGAAAGTATTCGGCCCCCTTGAACTTTGCGACCTTTTGCCACATTTCAGGCTTCAAACATAAAGATATAAAACTGAATTTTTTTGTGAAGAATCAACAACAAGTGGGACACAATCATGAAGTGGAACGACATTTATTGGATATTTCAAACTTTTTTAACAAATCAAAAACTGAAAAATTGGGCGTGCAAAATTATTCACTGTATTCACATTAGGCACTGTATTACGGTAACACCACTTCCTCCTGAGACATCTATTACGGTAACACCACTTCCTCCTTAGACATCTATTACGGTAACACCACTTCCTCCTGAGACATCTATTACGGTAACACTACTTCCTCCTGAGACATCTATTACGGTAACACCACTTCCTCCTGAGACCTCTATTACAGTAACACCACTTCCTCCTTAGACATCTATTACGGTAACACTACTTCCTCCTGAGACATCTATTACGGTAACACCACTTCCTCCTGAGACCTCTATTACAGTAACACCACTTCCTCCTGAGACCTCTATTACAGTAACACCACTTCCTCCTGAGACATCTATTACAGTAACACCACTTCCTCCTGAGACCTCTATTACAGTAACACCACTTCCTCCTGAGACCTCTATTACGGTAACACCACTTCCTCCTGAGACATCTATTACAGTAACACCACTTCCTCCTGAGACATATATTACAGTAACACCACTTCCTCCTGAGACATCTATTACAGTAACACCACTTCCTCCTGAGACATATATTACAGTAACACCACTTCCTCCTGAGACCTCTATTACGGTAACACCACTTCCTCCTGAGACATCTATTACAGTAACACCACTTCCTCCTGAGACATCTATTACAGTAACACCACTTCCTCCTGAGACATCTATTACAGTAACACCACTTCCTCCTGAGACCTCTATTACAGTAACACCACTATTCCTCCTGAGACATCTATTACAGTAACACCACTTCCTCCTGAGACCTCTATTACGGTAACACCACTTCCTCCTGAGACATCTATTACAGTAACACCACTTCCTCCTGAGACATCTATTACGGTAACACCACTTCCTCCTGAGACATCTATTACGGTAACACCCCTTCCTCCTGAGACATCTATTACGGTAACACCACTTCCTCCTGAGACATCTATTACGGTAACACCACTTCCTCCTGAGACATCTATTACGGTAACACCCCTTCCTCCTGAGACATCTATTACGGTAACACCACTTCCTCCTGAGACATCTATTACGGTAACACCACTTCCTCCTGAGACATCTATTACGGTAACACCCCTTCCTCCTGAGACATCTATTACGGTAACACCACTTCCTCCTGAGACATCTATTACGGTAACACCCCTTCCTCCTGAGACATCTATTACGGTAACACCCCTTCCTCCTGAGACATCTATTACGGTAACACCACTTCCTCCTGAGACATCTATTACAGTAACACCACTTCCTCCTGAGACATCTATTACGGTAACACCACTTCCTCCTGAGACATCTATTACGGTAACACCACTTCCTCCTGAGACATCTATTACGGTAACACCACTTCCTCCTGAGACATCTATTACGGTAACACCACTATTCCTCCTGAGACATCTATTACAGTAACACCACTTCCTCCTGAGACATCTATTACAGTAACACCACTTCCTCCTTAGACATCTATTACAGTAACACCACTTCCTCCTGAGACATCTATTACAGTAACACCACTTCCTCCTTAGACATCTATTACAGTAACACCACTTCCTCCTGAGACATCTATTACAGTAACACCACTTCCTCCATCACACTCCACAAGTCCATTTTTAGGCACGCCAGAGAGAAGGTACTGACTTTTTAGCGTACCACGAACTCTGACCTACGTTTGTAGTAAGTACATCATCATCATCATGTGTAAGTGTGTGTCTGACATCTCATAAGTAGGGTATTCATAAATATGTATGTTCTCTATCGCTCTCAAACGCACACACACACACACACAGGCGTATTTGTACAAACACAAGCTCATCCCCTGGCCTCCGTAGTGCAACGCTTATCACCTCTAAGAGGGCAGCTTGCTGCTATCAAATCAATACGCCAGAGACGAAATAGACAAGAACGAAACAGACAGCGAAGGTCAGACGTACAGTAGACATCATCGTGTTAACAATCTGACACAACTCCTAGTGTTTCCTGGCCCAGGCTGCAGGGGCAGGGGTGACACAGGGGTCATGGGCAGCTGTCATCATCTCAACTGACACGAGGAGAGAACAGCTTCTTCTTGTTGTGGTTCACCGTGATCTAGATGAGGGGTTGAGTCAACACTGGTTGGACTACGTGTCCAGTCCATATTGTCTATCTGTCTGTTGTTCTTCCTCGTGTATACCACAGGGTTAGGATCATCCTGTTATACCATAGATCTTGGATCATCATGTCATTCTGTGTAATGTAAAGACATATTATTTCTAAATGCATTACTGTTTGAATAGCAAGTTAATCTGTAATACTAATTTAATGTAAAATGTTTACATTATTCCAGAATAGAATTATGTTGATCCAAATACAATAATTTTTTTGTGTGTAAAACAATTAAGACAATTAAACGCAAAATGTGCCATTCTATTAAACAACATTTCATTAGTCTTATAATGTCTCATAGGACCTGCCTAAACAAATGATCTGTCCATGTCTCCTCCCATCTGTCCATGTCTCCTCCCATCTGTCCATGTCTCCTCCCATCTGTCCATGTCTCCTCCCATTTGTCCATGTCTCCTCCCATCTGTCCATGTCTCCTCCCATCTGTCCATGTCTCCTCCCGTCTGTCCATGTCTCCTCCCGTCTGTCCATGTCTCCTCCCATCTGTCCATGTCTCCTCCCATCTGTCCATGTCTCCTCCCATCTGTCCATGTCTCCTCCCATCTGTCCATGTCTCCTCCCATCTGTCCATGTCTAGTCCCATCTGTCCATGTCTCCTCCCATCTGTCCATGTCTCCTCCCATCTGTCCATGTCTCCTCCCATCTGTCCATGTCTCCTCCCATCTGTCCATGTCTCCTCCCATCTGTCCATGTCTCCTCACATCTGTCCATGTCTAGTCCCATCTGTCCATGTCTCCTCCCATCTGTCCATGTCTCCTCCCATCTGTCCATGTCTCCTCCCATCTGTCCATGTCTCCTCCCATCTGTCCATGTCTCCTCCCATCTGTCCATGTCTCCTCCCATCTGTCCATGTCTCCTCCCATCTGTCCATGTCTAGTCCCATCTGTCCATGTCTCCTCCCATCTGTCCATGTCTCCTCCCATCTGTCCATGTCTCCTCCCATCTGTCCATGTCTCCTCCCATCTGTCCATGTCTCCTCCCATCTGTCCATGGCTCCTCCCATCTGTCCATGTCTCCTCCCATCTGTCCATGTCTCCTCCCATCTGTCCATGTCTCCTCCCATCTCTCCATGTCTCCTCCCATCTGTCCATGTCTCCTCCCATCTGTCCATGTCTCCTCCCATCTGTCCATGTCTCCTCCCATCTGTCCATGTCTCCTCCCATCTCTCCATGTCTCCTCCCATCTGTCCATCTCTCCTCCCATCTGTCCATGTCTCCTCCCATCTGTCCATGTCTCCTCCCATCTGTCCATGTCTCCTCCCATCTGTCCATGTCTCCTCCCATCTGTCCATGTCTAGTCCCATCTGTCCATGTCTCCTCCCATCTGTCCATGTCTCCTCCCATCTGTCCATGTCTCCTCCCATCTGTCCATGTCTCCTCCCATCTGTCCATGTCTAGTGCCATCTGTCCATGTCTCCTCCCATCTGTCCATGTCTCCTCCCATCTGTCCATGTCTCCTCCCATCTGTCCATGTCTCCTCCCATCTGTCCATGTCTCCTCCCATCTGTCCATGTCTCCTCCCATCTGTCCATGTCTCCTCCCATCTGTCCATGTCTAGTCCCATCTGTCCATGTCTCCTCCCATCTGTCCATGTCTCCTCCCATCTGTCCATGTCTCCTCCCATCTGTCCATGTCTCCTCCCATCTGTCCATGTCTCCTCCCATCTGTCCATGTCTAGTCCCATCTGTCCATGTCTCCTCCCATCTGTCCATGTCTCCTCCCATCTGTCCATGTCTCCTCCCATCTGTCCATGTCTCCTCCCATCTGTCCATGTCTCCTCCATCTGTCCATGTCTCCTCCCAACTGTCCATGTCTCCTCCCATCTCTCCATGTCTCCTCCCATCTGTCCAAGTCTCCTCCCATCTGTCCATGTCTCCTCCCATCTGTCCATGTCTCCTCCATCTGTCCATGTCTCCTCCCATCTGTCCATGTCTCCTCCCATCTCTCCATGTCTCCTCCCATCTGTCCAAGTCTCCTCCCATCTGTCCATGTCTCCTCCCATCTGTCCATGTCTCCTCCCATCTGTCCATGTCTCCTCCCATCTGTCCATGTCTCCTCCCATCTGTCCATGTCTCCTCCCATCTCTCCATGTCTCCTCCCATCTGTCCATGTCTCCTCCCATCTGTCCATGTCTCCTCCCATCTGTCCATGTCTCCTCCCATCTGTCCATGTCTCCTCCCATCTGTCCATGTCTCCTCCCATCTGTCCATGTCTAGTCCCATCTGTCCATGTCTCCTCCCATCTGTCCATGTCTCCTCCCATCTGTCCATGTCTCCTCCCATCTGTCCATGTCTCCTCCCATCTGTCCATGTCTCCTCCCATCTGTCCATGTCTCCTCCCATTTGTCCCTGTCTCCCATCTGTCCATGTCTCCTCCCATCTGTCCCTGTCTCCTCCATGTCCATGTCTCCTCCCATCTGTCCATGTCTCCTCCATGTCCATGTCTCCTCCATGTCCATGTCTCCTCCCATCTGTCCATGTCTCCTCCCATTTGTCCCTGTCTCCCATCTGTCCATGTCTCCTCCCATCTGTCCCTGTCTCCTCCATGTCCATGTCTCCTCCCATCTGTCCATGTCTCCTCCCATCTGTCCATGTCTCCTCCCATCTGTCCATGTCTCCTCCCATCTCTCCATGTCTCCTCCCATCTGTCCATGTCTCCTCCCATCTGTCCATGTCTCCTCCCATCTGTCCATGTCTCCTCCCATCTGTCCATGTCTCCTCCCATCTGTCCATGTCTCCTCCCATCTGTCCATGTCTAGTCCCATCTGTCCATGTCTCCTCCCATCTGTCCATGTCTCCTCCCATCTGTCCATGTCTCCTCCCATCTGTCCATGTCTCCTCCCATCTGTCCATGTCTAGTCCCATCTGTCCATGTCTCCTCCCATCTGTCCATGTCTCCTCCCATCTGTCCATGTCTCCTCCCATCTGTCCATGTCTCCTCCCATCTGTCCATGTCTCCTCCCATCTCTCCATGTCTCCTCCCATCTGTCCATGTCTCCTCCCATCTGTCCATGTCTCCTCCCATCTGTCCATGTCTCCTCCCATCTGTCCATGTCTCCTCCCATCTGTCCATGTCTAGTCCCATCTGTCCATGTCTCCTCCCATCTGTCCATGTCTCCTCCCATCTGTCCATGTCTCCTCCCATCTGTCCATGTCTCCTCCATGTCCATGTCTCCTCCCATCTGTCCATGTCTCCTCCATGTCCATGTCTCCTCCCATCTGTCCATGTCTCCAGCCATCTGTCCATGTCTCCTCCCATCTGTCCATGTCTCCTCCCATCTGTCCATGTCTCCTCCATGTCCATGTCTCCTCCCATCTCTCCATGTCTCCTCCCATCTGTCCATGTCTCCTCCCATCTGTCCATGTCTCCTCCCATCTGTCCATGTCTCCTCCCATCTGTCCATGTCTCCTCCCATCTGTCCATGTCTCCTCCCATCTCTCCATGTCTCCTCCCATCTGTCCATGTCTCCTCCCATCTGTCCATGTTTCCTCCCATCTGTCCATGTCTCCTCCCATCTGTCCATGTCTCCTCCCATCTCTCCATGTCTCCTCCCATCTGTCCATGTCTCCTCCCATCTGTCCATGTCTCCTCCCATCTGTCCATGTCTCCTCCCATCTGTCCATGTCTCCTCCATCTGTCCATGTCTCCTCCCATCTGTCCATGTCTCCTCCCATCTGTCCATGTCTCCTCCCATCTGTCCATGTCTCCTCCCATCTGTCCATGTCTCCTCCCATCTGTCCATGTCTCCTCCCATCTGTCCATGTCTCCTCCCATCTGTCCATGTCTCCTCCCATCTGTCAATGTCTCCTCCCTTCTGTCCATGTCTCCTCCATCTGTCCATGTCTCCTCCCATCTGTCCATGTCTCCTCCCATCTGTCCATGTCTCCTCCCATCTGTCCATGTCTCCTCCCATCTGTCCATGTCTCCTCCCATCTGTCCATGTCTCCTCCATGTCCATGTCTCCTCCCATCTGTCCATGTCTCCAGCCATCTGTCCGTGTCTCCTCCATGTCCATGTCTCCTCCCATCTGTCCATGTCTCCTCCATGTCCATGTCTCCTCCCATCTGTCCATGTCTAGTCTAATTCATCTAAATTAAGAATTTCCCTGTAAATGTACATCACTATCCTGGTACAGGAGTTGCCAGCTTTATACTGTAATTTTGCTTTACAGTAGAGATGCTGTAATATATTATTGCAGGAATATTTTCCTTACTATAAAACATTACAGCATCCCTGTAAATGTACAGTAGGGATGCTATAAAATGTTTGTATATTTACAGGGAAAAGTTTTACAGTGAACGCCTGTTCTGAGTACACCTCGTCCACACTAGACACATGCTTCTTCATTTGTTCACATCAAAGAGGCTGTTTATATGGACCGTTCGTAATATAGGCCATGAGGCAGGCTGTGGATGAATTTGGGGGAGGGCCATGATCACTCTTAATCGTGAGATATTTCTAGGTACTCTATTATAGGCCGTGTGCGCCCTTATCGCTAATTAACTCAGCAGTGTGCGCCCTTATCGCTAATAAACTCAGCAGTGTGCGCCCGATTCTCACTTGATGTCATAAGATCAATGAAATGACCAATAGCCCTTTAGGCTACTAAAGTAATATTTCTATTAGGGGACTATTTATATTTCCAATATTTTCCATTGATATAGCCTAGTTAAACTGCTCAGGGATTTCAGTCCAACGACGACGGTAAAACAGTAACAGAGTTTAATGGCTGTGAGAATGTCATGTATTGTCATGTTGCGTCTTGTTCCTGTTCTTTCTCTTCACCCTGTCTCCCTCTGCTGGTCGTATTAGGTTACCTTTTCTTCCCCTCTTTCCCCCAGCTGTTCCTTGTCTTCTCTAACTACCTCGTTCACCCCTTTTCCCACCTGTTCCCTTTTTCCCTCTGATTAGGTCTCTATATCTCTCTCTGTTTCTGCTTCTGTCTTTGTCGGATTCTCGTTTGTGTTACTCATGCCTGAACCAGACTATCGTCGTGTTTGCTGCAACCTTGTCCTGTCCTGTCGGAATCTGCCTGTTCATCTAACCTTGTCCTGTCCTGTCGGAATCTGCCTGTCCATCTGAGCCTACGTGTGTTTCGTCATTAAAGAAACTCTGTTTTGTTAATTCGCTTTTGGGTCCTCATTCACGCACCTGACAGAAGAATCCGACCAAGAATGGACCCAGCGACTTCGGATCCTCTCCACTCAGCCGTCGAGATCCAGGGAGCGATGCTAGGCAGACACGAGCAGGAATTGTCTGCTGCTCGACATGCCGTTGAGACCCTGGCCACCCAAGTCTCCAACCTCACAGAACAGGTTCACCATCTCCGCCTCGATCCACCGGCCACTTCCAGGGCTTTCGAATCTCCGGAGCCCAGAATCAATAACCCGCCGTGTTACTCTGGGGAGCCCACTGAATGCCGCTCGTTCCTCACCCAGTGTGATATTGTGTTTTCTCTCCAGCCCAACACTTACTCCAGGAGCACTGCTCGTATCGCCTACGTCATATCTCTCCTCGTGAGTGGGGCACGGCAATCTGGGAGGCAAGGGCTGAGTGTACTAACCAGTATCAGGACTTTAAGGAGGAGATGATACGGGTTTTTGATCAATCTGTTTTTGGGGAGGAGGCTTCCAGGGCCCTGTCTTCCCTATGTCAAGGTAATCGATCCATAACAGACTACTCTATTGAGTTTCGCACTCTTGCTGCCTCCAGTGGCTGGAACGAGCCGGCTTTGCTCGCTCGTTTTCTGGAGGGTCTCCGCGCAGAGGTAAAGGATGAGATTCTCTCCCGGGAGGTTCCTTCCAGCGTGGATTCCTTGATTGAACTCGCTATTCGCATTGAGCGACGGGTTGATCTTTGTCACCGAGCTCGTGGAAAGGAGCTCGCGTTCTCCATTGCCCCCCTCTCCGCATCACTACCATCTTCCTCTGCCGGCTCGGGTGCTGAGCCTATGCAGCTGGGAGGTATCCGCATCTCGACTAAAGAGAGGGAACGGAGAATCACCAACCGCCTCTGTCTCTATTGCGGTTCCGCTGGTCATTTTGTCACTTCATGTCCAGTAAAAGCCAGAGCTCATCAGTAAGCGGAGGGCTACTGGTGAGCGCTACTACTCCTGTCTCTCCTTCAAGATCCTGCACTACCTTGTCGGTCCATCTACGCTGGACCGGTTCGTCAGCTTCCTGCAGTGCCTTGATAGACTCTGGGGCGGAGGGCTGTTTTATGGACGAGACCTGGGCTCGGGAACATGACATTCCTCTCAGACAGTTAAGGGAGCCCACGGCCTTGTTCGCCTTGGATGGTAGTCCTCTCCCCAGGATTCAGTGTGAGACGCTACCTTTAACCCTCACTGTCTCTGGTAATCATAGCGAAACCATTTCTTTTTTAATTTTTCGTTCACCTTTTACACCTGTTGTTTTGGGCCATCCCTGGCTAGTTTGTCATAATCCTTCTATTAATTGGTCTAGTAATTCTATCCTCTCCTGGAACGTCTCTTGTCATGTGAAATGTTTAATGTCTGCTATCCCTCCTGTTTCCTCTGTCTCTTCTTCACAGGAGGAGCCTGGTGATTTGACAGGGGTGCCGGAGGAATATCACGATCTGCGCACGGTGTTCAGTCGGTCCAGGGCCACCTCTCTTCCTCCACACCGGTCGTATGATTGTAGTATTGATCTCCTTCCGGGAACCACTCCCCCCCGGGGTAGACTATACTCTCTGTCGGCTCCCGAACGTAAGGCTCTCGAAGATTATTTGTCTGTAGCTCTTGCCGCCGGTACCATAGTCCCCTCCTCCTCTCCCGCCGGAGCGGGGTTTTTTTTTGTTAAGAAGAAGGACGGGTCCCTGCGCCCCTGCATAGATTATCGAGGGCTGAATGACATAACAGTGAAGAATCGTTATCCGCTTCCTCTTATGTCTTCAGCCTTCGAGATCCTGCAGGGAGCCAGGTTTTTCACTAAGTTGGACCTTCGTAACGCTTACCATCTCGTGCGCATCAGGGAGGGGGACGAGTGGAAGACGGCGTTTAACACTCCGTTAGGGCACTTTGAATACCGGGTTCTTCCTTTCGGCCTCGCTAACGCTCCAGCTGTCTTTCAGGCATTAGTCAATGATGTCCTGAGAGACATGCTGAACATCTTTGTTTTCGTTTACCTTGACGATATCCTGATTTTTTCACCGTCACTCCAGATTCATGTTCAGCACGTTCGACGTGTCCTCCAGCGCCTTTTAGAGAATTGTCTTTTTGTGAAGGCTGAGAAGTGCACTTTTCATGCCTCCTCCGTCACATTTCTCGGTTCTGTTATTTCCGCTGAAGGCATTAAGATGGATCCCGCTAAGGTCCAAGCTGTCATTGATTGGCCCGTCCCTAAGTCACGCGTCGAGCTGCAGCGCTTTCTCGGCTTCGCGAACTTCTATCGTCGTTTCATCCGTAATTTCGGTCAGGTGGCAGCTCCTCTCACAGCCCTTACTTCTGTCAAGACGTGCTTTAAGTGGTCCGTTTCCGCCCAGGGAGCTTTTGATCTCCTCAAGAATCGTTTTACATCCGCACCTATCCTTGTTACACCTGACGTCTCTAGACAGTTCGTTGTCGAGGTTGACGCGTCAGAGGTGGGCGTGGGAGCCATTCTTTCTCAGCGCTCCCTCTCTGACGACAAGGTCCACCCTTGCGCGTATTTTTCTCATCGCCTGTCGCCGTCGGAACGTAACTATGATGTGGGAAACCGCGAACTGCTCGCCATCCGCTTAGCCCTAGGCGAATGGCGACAGTGGTTGGAGGGGGCGACCGTTCCTTTTGTCGTTTGGACCGACCATAGGAACCTTGAGTACATCCGTTCTGCCAAACGACTTAATGCGCGTCAGGCGCGCTGGGCGCTGTTTTTCGCTCGTTTCGAGTTCGTGATTTCTTATCGTCCGGGCTCTAAGAACACCAAGCCTGATGCTTTATCTCGTCTCTTCAGTTCTTCAGTAGCCTCCACTGACCCCGAGGGGATTCTCCCTGAGGGGCGTGTTGTCGGGTTGACTGTCTGGGGAATTGAGAGGCAGGTAAAGCAAGCACTCACTCACACTCCGTCGCCGCGCGCTTGTCCTAGGAACCTTCTTTTCGTTCCCGTTCCTACTCATCTGGCCGTTCTTCAGTGGGCTCACTCTGCCAAGTTAGCCGGCCACCCTGGCGTTCGGGGTACGCTTGCTTCCATTCGCCAGCGTTTTTGGTGGCCCACCCGGGAGCATGACACGCGTCGTTTCGTGGCTGCTTGTTCGGTCTGCGCGCAGACTAAGTCCGGTAACTCCCCTCCTGCCGGCCGTCTCAGGCCGCTTCCCATTCCCTCTCGACCGTGGTCTCACATCGCCTTAGATTTTGTCACCGGACTGCCTTCGTCAGCGGGGAAGACTGTTATTCTTACGGTTGTCGATAGGTTCTCTAAGGCGGCTCATTTCATTCCCCTTGCTAAGCTTCCTTCTGCTAAAGAGACGGCACAAATCATCATCGAGAATGTTTTCAGAATTCATGGCCTTCCGTCAGACGTCGTTTCGGACAGAGGTCCGCTATTCACGTCTCAATTTTAGAGGGAGTTTTGCCGTTTGATTGGGGCTTCCGTCAGTCTCTCTTCCGGCTTTCACCCCCAGTCTAACGGTCAAGCAGAACGGGCCAATCAGACTATTGGTCGCATCTTACGCAGTCTTTCTTTTCGCAACCCTGCGTCTTGGTCAGAACAGCTCCCCTGGGCAGAATACTCCCACAACTCGCTTCCTTCGTCTGCGACCGGGCTATCTCCTTTTCAGAGTAGCCTCGGGTACCAGCCTCCGCTGTTCTCATCTCAGTTTGCCGAGTCCAGCGTCCCCTCCGCTCAGGCTTTTGTCCAACGTTGCGAGCGCACCTGGAAGAGGGTCAGGTCTGCACTTTGCCGTTATAGGGCGCAGACTGTGAGAGCTGCTAATAAGCGTAGAACTAAGAGTCCTAGATATTGTCGCGGTCAGAGAGTTTGGCTCTCCACTCAGAACCTTCCCCTTAAGACAGCTTCTCGCAAGTTGACCCCGCGGTTCATTGGTCCGTTCCGTATTTCTCAGGTCATTAATCCTGTCGCAGTGCGACTTCTTCTTCCGCGATATCTTCGTCGCGTCCACCCGGTCTTCCATGTCTCCTGTGTTAAGCCCGTTCTTCGCGCCCCCGCTCGTCTCCCCCCCCCCCCCCCCCCCCCCCCATCCTTGTCGAGGGCGCACCTATCTACAGGGTCCGTAAGATTTTGGACATGCGTCCTCGGGGCCGTGGTCACCAGTACCTAGTGGATTGGGAGGGGTACGGTCCTGAGGAAAGGAGTTGGGTTCCCTCTCGGGACGTGCTGGACCGTTCGCTGATCGATGATTTCCTCCGTTGCCGCCAGGTTTCCTCCTCGAGTGCGCCAGGAGGCGCTCGGTGAGTGGGGGGGTACTGTCATGTATTGTCATGTTGTGTCCTGTTCCTGTTCTTTCTCTTCACCCTGTCTCCCTCTGCTGGTCGTATTAGGTTACCTTTTCTTCCCCTCTTTCCCCCAGCTGTTCCTTGTCTTCTCTAACTACCTCGTTCACCCCTTTTCCCACCTGTTCCCTTTTTCCCTCTGATTAGGTCTCTATATCTCTCTCTGTTTCTGCTTCTGTCTTTGTCGGATTCTCGTTTGTGTTACTCATGCCTGAACCAGACTATCGTCGTGTTTGCTGCAACCTTGTCCTGTCCTGTCGGAATCTGCCTGTTCATCTAACCTTGTCCTGTCCTGTCGGAATCTGCCTGTCCATCTGAGCCTACGTGTGTTTCGTCATTAAAGAAACTCTGTTTTGTTAATTCGCTTTTGGGTCCTCATTCACGCACCTGACAGAGAAACCGGAGAATGGATCAACGTTGTCGTTACTCCACAATACTAAACCTAAATGACAGGGTTAAAATGGCGGCTTCTGAGTGGCGCAGTGGTCTAAGACCCTGCATCTCAGTGCAAGAGGTGTCACTGCAGTACCTGGTTTGAGTCCAAGTTGCGTCACATCTGGCCGTGATTGGGAGTCCCATAGGGCGGTGCACAATTGGCTGGGGTAGATGGTCAATGTAAATACGACTTTGTTCTTAACTGACTTGCCTAGATAAATAAAGTTAAGTATTTTAATTTTAGAATTTTTTTGAATTAACAGCCTCCACTCTTCTGGGAAGGCTTCGCACTAGATGTTGGAACATTGCTGCGGGGACACGAGCATTAGTGAGTGAGTTCAGGCAATTAGGCTCACAGTTTGCATTCCAATCCATCCCAAAGATGATCGATGGAGTTGAGGTCAGGGCTCTGTGCAGGCCAGTCAAGTTCTTCCACACTGATCTCGATAAACCATTTTTGTATGGACCTTGCTTTGTGCACAGGGGCATTGTCATGCTGAAACAATAAAGGGCCTTCCCCAAACTGTTGCCACAAAGTTGGAAGCACAGTATCGTCACTGATGCTCTTCAGTAAGGCCATTCTACTGCCAATGTTTCTATGGAGATTGCATTATACACCTGTCAGCAACGGGTGTGGCTGAAATAGCCGTAATTTGCAGGGGTGTCCACATACGTTTGTCTATATAGTGTACAGGGGTGCAACTTTCACTTGGGACGGGGGGGACACGTGCATTTTTGTCCCCCCCCCAGTTTATCATTGGAATGTGATTTTAAAGAACGCGGCAAAGTTGTGCATTAGGACCGGGACACGGACGCCTCCGAGCGGTCGGGTAGACTGTTTGGCGTGTTTAAGGGACTGGACTTAGGACCGTGCAGACACCACAGAGTGGGCTAACAGGCTGTGTGAAGGCAAAAGCTTCTGGAGGGCTGGCTAGACCAGCATAGTTGAGTTCAAAGTGTACTTGTTGCGCTCTTTCACTGAGTTGTAAAAGGAAGCAGAACAGAAACTGGCTACTCTTTAGTAGACTGATGTAGCTGGCAAAGTAACTGTTGTTTAACTTTACAGAAAAATAACTAAACTAGTGTTTATTCTCAGTGCTGAGCTAGTGTTGTAATTGACATGTAACGTTAGCTAATGTTTCATTCCCTCTTGACTGAGGTGAATGAATAAGCTAGGCTAGTGAGTAGCTATCACAGCCAGGTCAGCTCTAGCCTCTAGTTATCTGTCAGATAGCGATATGTGGTGGCTATTATTATTATCTAACAGCAATTGTTTGTATTGACATACTTTGTAGCCTTTGTTTTGTCACTTTTCAGAAGTAAATGAACTTGGCAAGCTTTTGTCAGTTGATGTACCGTTAGAGAGAGAGCTGGCCAAAAGTTGGCTTACAGTAGGTATTATTTTTGTCTCAATCAAACTAGACCTGAATCGAACTAGACCTGAATCAAAATAGACCTGAATCAAAATAGACCTGAATCAAACTAGACCTGAATCAAACTAGACCTGAATCAAAATAGACCTGAATCAAACTATACCTGAATCGAAATAGATCTGAATCAAACTAGACCTGAATCAAAATAGACCTGAATCGAACTAGTCCTGAATCAAACTATACCTGAATCGAAATAGATCTGAATCAAACTAGACCTGAATCGAAATAGACCTGAATCAAAATAGACCTGAATCGAACTAGACCTGAATCAAACTATACCTGAATCGAAATAGATCTGAATCAAACTAGACCTGAATCAAAATAGACCTGAATCAAACTAGACCTGAATCAAAATAGACCTGAATCAAACTAGAACCGTTGGTCCCGCAACCAACCCGTAGGTCCCGCAACCAACCCGTAGGTCCCACAGCCAACCCGTAGGTCCCACAGCCAACCCGTAGGTCCCACAACCAACCCGTAGGTCCCACAGCCAACCCGTAGGTCCCACAGCCAACCCGTAGGTCCCGACAGCCCTCTAGTGAAGTCAGTCTGTACACAACACTATGTTCATCTCGTCTTAGCAGGATCAGATGGTGACAGAGGTCTCAGCACGCTCAGACAGCCAGGGAAGACCAGTCTACGGAGCTCAGGTGAATTTTGCAGTATATTAACAATATCAGTGAATGATATGAAGTGTCATCTTGAATTGATGGGTAGGCTACAGTAGCTACAGGACAGCAGTTTAAAGCTACAGTCTGGGATCTGGGAATGATGGTCATTTCAATTATTGAACCATTGATTCTATTCTTGGATAATAGTACACCAAGTTAATTCTTTGTCATGCCTCAATTTAGGAGGATCAGATGGTGACAGATGTCTCAGCAGGTACAGGCAGCCAGGGAAGACCTGTCTGTGACAGAGGTGAGGTGTAGATACACTTCATTCTCTCTGTCCAGGAAACACTGGACAAGCCAGATGTTATTTTAAGGGAGTCTGACAAAACCTCCCAAGTTGATTTCTAAACTGTATCAAGGGTTGATAGAGGCTTTTCCCAATGACACAAAACATGTAAAACAAACATGTGAGGAAGACCTGGGAGACGCTATTGATGTTGAAGGGATACAGATATATTAGAATGCCCAGTCATGTTCATATCAGACATAAATTACGTCATTTTAAGACCATCCATAAAACATACTAAACTCAGCAAAAAAAGAAACGTCCTCTCACTGTCAACTGCATTAATTTTCAGCAAACTTAACATGTGTAAATATTTTTAGGAACATAACAAGATTCAACAACTGTGTAACGGGTGTCTTCTGTGGAAGAAGGTGAGGACCAAAACGCAGCGTAGTAAGTGTTCATGATATTTAATAGAACAGAACACTTAATGACAAAACAACAAGAGAACGAAATGAAACCGAAACAGTTCTGTCTGGTGCAGACACAAAACAGAAAACAACTACCCACCACTAAAATGGGGAAAACAGGCTACCTAAGTATGATTCTCAATCAGAGACAAGGAAAGACACCTGCCTCTGATTGAGAATCATACTAGGCCAAACACATAGAAAAAGGAACATAGACAACCCACCCCAACTCACGCCCTGACCAACCTAAAACAAAGACATAACAAAGGAACTAAGGTCAGAACGTGACAAACTGAGACATAAATTGAACAAGTTCCACAGATATGTGACTAACAGAAATGGAAAATGTGTCCCTGAACAAAGGAGGGGGGGGTCAAAATCAAAAGTAACTAAAAGCGCTAGATTTGCCAGTTCTTGCTGTGAGATGTTATCCCACTCTTCCACCAAGGCACCTGCAAGTTCCTGGACATTTCTTGAGGGAATGGCCTTAGCCCTCATCCTCCGATCCAACAGGTCCCTGACGTGCTCAATGGGATTGAGATCCGGGCTCTTCGCTGGCCATGGCAGAACACTGACATTCCTATCTTGCAGGAAATCACGCACAGAACGAGCAGTATGGCTGGTAGCATTGTCATGCTGGAGGGTCATGTCAGGATGAGCCTGCAGGAAGGGTACCACATGAGGGAGGAGGATGTCTTCCCTGTAACGCACAGCGTTGAGATTGCCTGCAATGACAACAAGCTCAGTCCGATAACGCTGTGACACACCACCACACCATGATGGACCCTTCACCTCCAAATCGATCCCGCTCCAGAGTAAAGGTCTCAGTATAACGCTCATTCCTTCAACGATAAACGCGAATCCGACCATCACCCCTGGTGAGACAAAACCGGGACTCATCAGAGAAGAGCACTTTTTGCCAGTCCTTTCTGGTCAGGCGACGGTGGGTTTGTACCCATAGGCTAAGTTGTTGCGGGTGGTGTCTAGTGAGGACCTGCCTTACAACAGGCCTACAAGCCCTCAGTCCAGCCTCTCTCAGCCTATTGTGGACAGTTTGAGCACTGATGGAGGGATTGTGCGTTCCTGGTGTAACTCGGGCAGTTGTTGTTGCCATCCTGTACCTGTCCCATAGGTGTGATGTTCGGATCTACCGATCCTGTGCAGGTGTTGTTACACGTGGTCTGCCACTGCGAGGACGATCAGCTGTCCGTCCTGTCTTCCTGTAGCGCTGTTGTAGGCGTCTCACAGTACAGACAGTACTGGCCACATCTGCAGTCCTCATGCCTCCTTGCAGCATGCCTAAGGCACGTTCACGCAGATGAGCAGGGACCCTGGGCATCTTTCTTTTGGTGTTTTTCAGAGTCAGTAGAAAGGCCTCTTTAGTGTCATAAGTTTTCATAACTGTGACCTTAATTGCCTACCGTCTGTAAGCTGTTAGTGTCTTAATGACCATTCCACAGGTGCATGTTCATTAATACTTGGGGGCAGTGTTTATTTGTTTTTTTCCTCTGGTTGCACATGTGACATGCTGGTAGAAATGAGGTAAAACGGATTTCAGTTTGCCTGCATTAAAGTCCCCGGCCACTAGGAGCTCTGCTTCTGGATCAGCATTTTCTTGTTTGCTTATGGCCTTATACAGCTCATTGAGTGCAGTCGACAGCTATGAATAATATAGATGAGAACTCTCTTGGTAGATAGTGTAGTCTACAGCTTATCATGAGGTACTCTACCTCAGGTGAGCAAAACCTGGAGACTTCTTTAATATTAGAAATCGCGCACCAGCAGTTATTGACAATTAGACACACATCCCCGCCCCTCGTCTTACCAGACGTAGAAGCTCTGTCCTGCCGATGCACGGAAAAGCCAGCTAACTCTATATTATCCATGTCGTCGTTTAGCCACGTCTCAGTGAAACATAAGATATTGCCGTTTTTAATGTCCCGTTGGTAGGATAGTCTTAATCGTAGATTGTCCAGTTTGTTTTCCAATGATTGCACATTGACCAATAATACGAAGGGTAGTGGTGGTTTTAACACTGTTTCCCATGCTCTAACCACTAGGCTTACCTTCCGCCCTCAGTGTCTGGGATGGTGGTGTTGATGTGAGCCATGACCAGCCTTTAAAAGCATTTCATGGCTACAGATGTGAGTGTTACTGTTCGTAGATCAAAAGTACTTGGCGGTCATATTTTTATTTATTATTATTATTATATTATTATTATTTTTTTATTTTTTTATTTAACTGACTTAAAAGGTTAAAAGGTTGGTTGTCATTTTAGCAGGTTACCTTAGTGTTCTTAGGCACAGAGACTATGGTGTTCTGCTTGAAACATGTTGGTATTACAGACTCGTTCTGGACTTAGGAAAACCTTCAGAACTATTCACACCCCTAATGCTGGTCTCTCCTACCTGGACAGGAGGAAAACCTTCAGAACTATTCACACCCCTAATGCTGGTCTCTCCTACCTGGACAGAGGAAAACCTTCAGAACTATTCACACCCCTAATGCTGGTCTCTCCTACCTGGACAACAGGAAAAGCTTCAGAACTATTCACACCCCTAATGCTGGTCTCTCCTACCTGGACAGAGGAAAACCTTCAGAACTATTCACACCCCTAATGCTGGTCTCTCCTACCTGGACAGAGGAAAACCTTCAGAACTATTCACACCCCTAATGCTGGTCTCTCCTACCTGGACAGGAGGAAAACCTTCAGAACTATTCACACCCCTAATGCTGGTCTCTCCTACCTGGACAGAGGAAAACCTTCAGAACTATTCACACCCCTAATGCTGGTCTCTCCTACCTGGACAGAGGAAAACCTTCAGAACTATTCACACCCCTAATGCTGGTCTCTACTACCGGGACAGAGGAAAACCTTCAGAACTATTCACACCCCTAATGCTGGTCCCTCCTACCTGGACCAGAGGAAAACCTTCAGAACTATTCACACCCCTAATGCTGGTCTCTCCTACCTGGACAGATGAAAACCTTCAGAACTATTCACACCCCTAATGCTGGTCTCTCCTACCTGGACCAGAGGAAAACCTTCAGAACTATTCACACCCCTAATGCTGGTCTCTCCTACCTGGACAGGAGGAAAACCTTCAGAACTATTCACACCCCTAATGCTGGTCTCTCCTACCTGGACAGAGGAAAACCTTCAGAACTATTCACACCTCTTGACCCCTAATGCTGGTCTCTCCTACCTGGACAGATGAAAACCTTCAGAACTATTCACACCCCTAATGCTGGTCTCTCCTACCTGGACCAGAGGAAAACCTTCAGAACTATTCACACCCCTAATGCTGGTCTCTCCTACCTGGACAGGAGGAAAACCTTCAGAACTATTCACACCCCTAATGCTGGTCTCTCCTACCTGGACCAGAGGAAAACCTTCAGAACTATTCAC